>NC_137041.1:25022557-25102557 GCF_032717465.1 Coenobita brevimanus
AAGTTATCAAGTATGTAATCTTCTTCGAGACTTCTTATACTGTGTGTAAAGATATATTGAAAAGTAGCTTCCCAATATGTATGAAAAGAAAAGAATATAATGAATGTATAATCCGAGCTATGACGTACTGTTATGAGACCTGGAAACTGACAAAACTAATGGAAAATCAAATAATTTGTTCTCGAAGAGCAATAGAAAGGTCAGTGTTAGGAATATCTTTACAAGACAGGAAAATATCAACTTGGGTGAGAGAGCAGACTAAATTTAAAAACATTACAGAAGTTAAAGAAAAAGAAAGAAAAGAAAAGAGAGAAGGAGGTGGGCAGGACAAGTAGCAAGAATAAGGGATAACCGATGGAACAAGAGGGTGGCTAACTTGACTCCATGAGATTGCAAATGTAGCAATAAAGGCCAGACAGGAGGAGAGGAGAGGAGATAGAGAATATTGCAGGCAAAACGTGCTAGAGATAAGTTCGGAAAAGGAATTCGTGGAAAATGATGGGGATAGCCTTTGTTCAGCAGTAAACTTGTAATGGCCGCTGCTTCTGCTGATTATATATATATATATATATATATATATATATATATATATATATATATATATATATATAGCCCTAGCCCTACTCCCGCAAAGGGTGGCCGCAGACAAAACGCCTCCAAGTCGCTCCGTCACCAACCATTTGACTACCCTGCCCCCAACTCATTCCCCCCTCCCTCATGTACCTCTCAACTCCATCCCCCCACCTCATCCTCGGTCTTCCCCTCCCTCTCCCTCTCTCCACTTCACCCACATACACCCTCTTAGTCTTTCATTCTCCATTCTCTCCACATATTCAAACCACCTCAGTGTATTTCTGCTAATATTCCCAACCACATCCACACCCACCCAACAACGTTCCTTCACTTCTTCATTCGTCAACCTGTCCCTCCATGTCACTCCACATGCTCCTCTCAAGTAACTCATTACCACTGCTCTCACTCTTGACTTGTTCCCTTCAAGCAAGGTCCATGCCTCGCTTCCATATGTCAGGGTGGGGATCACAATACTATCATGTAGTGACTTCTTAACTTCCATACTCACCTCCCTATTCCTCATCACCTCTTTCAGTGAACCAACAACCTTCCTACCCTGCAGTACCATTTCAAGCACTTCATCGCCCAGAGTTCCATCCTTACTCATCACACTACCCAGGTACTTCAATGCACTCACATTCTCCATATCCTTACCATCCAACCTCATTGTGCATTCTGTGACATCATTCCTCTCAAACACAATAACTTTAATCTTGTTTATATATATATATATATATATATATATATATATATATATATATATATATATATATATATATATATATATATATATATATATATACACAGTATATATGTATGTATCATCATCATCATCATCATCATCATCCGGACCCCCTATCCCACCCTAGGGCTGGGTGAGAAGAATCACGTCCAGACAGCCTAAGTCTGCCCAATCCTATGAGCCACACTTCCATTCACTCTTCAATCAAGTCCCCGGAATCCTGGCACTATCTGAACGCCAAAAACATTCACCACATTCTTTAGCTTCACACAAACGTATCCGATAGAGTCAGTCCGGACGCTGTCACGTTAAAAAGGGGTGCCAAAACCCTGATTATGCACTTCTCACAACATTCATCCAGCCTGCTCAATCTCTTGTCAGTCCCCTAGCCTCACCGACTTCCATA
This sequence comes from Coenobita brevimanus, assembly GCF_032717465.1. Taxonomy (NCBI): domain Eukaryota; kingdom Metazoa; phylum Arthropoda; class Malacostraca; order Decapoda; family Coenobitidae; genus Coenobita; species Coenobita brevimanus. The sequence goes on from NC_137041.1 coordinate 25,024,279, forward strand.
CCCCTCTTTCTCGCACACTCATCCACCATATCCTTCCACCTTCTCCTTGGCCTACCTTGCCTCCTCCCTCTGTCAAATTCGTTCACATATACCTTTTTCGCCACTCTATTGTTATGCATTCTCACCACATGACCATACCATCTCAGTACACTCTCTTCGATTCTGGTGTCCACAGACTTCCTTACTCTACATCTTTCAAGAATTACATAATTTCGAACCCTATCCACTCTTTGTACTTCACATACATACCTCAGCAGTCCCATCTCCACTGCTCTCACTCTTGACTTTTCATTTTCATGCCACAACATAGTCTCACATCCATTTGTTAAAGTTGGCAATAACACTCCTTCATACAAGCCTCGTGCAGCTGCAACACTCAAGCCTATGTTTCTCATCAAGGCGTTCAATGCATCAGCTCCTTTCCTTCCTTGTGTCACTGTTCTTTCCACTTCTTTTGCACATTTTCCTCTCTTTTCTATCACTGTACTCAGGTATTCTCTCACCAATTCCACTGTCTCTCCATTCACTGTAACATCACACTGGGATTCACCTTCTCCTTCAATAACCATCACTTTCCTCTTTGCTACATTTACTCTCAGTGCACGAGGCTCACAGAAATTAGCAAAACTCTGCACTAGTCTACGAAGTTCTTTTGCGGTAATTACAAGTAATGCTGCGTCATCAGCATACAACAAACTTGAAATATTCCATCCATCACCATTCTTTACCATCGCCATCCCTCTCTCTATTACTCGTGTTTTTACTTCTCTCATCACCCCATCCATATATATATTGGACAGCCATGGGGATATCACACAACTTTGTCGCATGCCCACACCGATCGTGAACGTTCACTTAGATGGCCATCTGCCCTTACACATGCTTCAGTACCATCATAAAAACTCTTGACAGCATCTAGCAGCTTACCATGTACACCGTACATGCACAGAACCTTCCACAGTCCTTCTCTGTCTACTTTGTCGTATGCTTATTTCCATATATATATATATATATATATATATATATATATATATATATATATATATATATATATATATATATATACAGTGTGTGTGTGTGTGTGTGTGTGTGTAGTAAGAAAATCCAAATTTATAAGGAAAACACGAGGAAGAAATTTATGAATAAGTACGAGTGCCTACTGCAAGGTCGGCCATTGTATGGAAGAGTGCTGCCATATATGCCACACCTCCGAGGGCCGATAAGTGTCGGAAAACATTGTAAACATGTGTAGGTATCTTGGTTTAGTATGTACAGGAATAAATAATTAAAGTAACAGTGAATATTGAGACAGTGGTAAGAGACATTGCAGTGAGACATACGCTAGTGAAAGTAAAAGTGATGCTCACTATGAACTTGTACTGGCTTGTTATAGGTTTATCATACCAAAGATGCATACTTACCGGGACGGAAACTGTCCTTGTAAGTACATAACTGGTAATAATGGGTAGAATAATAAGTAAATAATTGGCTAATTACGATGTGGTTAAGTGCTACATTTCTTTCCTTCATGTGGCAGCTCTCTCTCTCTGTATATATATATATATATATATATATATATATATATATATATATATATATATATATATATATATATATATATATATATATATGTATGCTGGTAAAATGAGAAAATGATATGGAACATTATGAGTTTTCACGTCAGTTAATATTGTGCTAAGTGTGGCGCTTGTGAGCTCATGTAGATTACGTCTATACCAATACAGTGCAGCAAGTGTTCTTATAATTGAAAATTAGTAACTAACCTGTTTTTAGTGTCATAAAGCACAGAAGGCAACCCCGAAATTCGTGACATGAGTGCTTGGCTCATGCTTGGATGACCCGGGCTCACAGACCCCCCAAACATCTCTTAACCTCACTCTCCCTCTGACCCTGAACAACCAAAGGTCTTCCAGTTTGAAAGGTTGGCAGAATGATTAGCCTTCTGATGACTAAAATTTAAACATTTTTGGTTAGGTGTGTCAAAACAACTAGTGAAAACTCCCAAATTTTCGCGCATATGTCACACCTGCAATATAGGTCACAAAACATGCAGCCCCAGATGGTGGGATAGTTGCCCTCAGAATTATTCAGGCGACCTTTGTACATCTTTCTCTTGAAAACTAGTATTTATCGTAGCCTATCTATATTAGTTCTTTTCAGATCAGCATTCCTCATCCATTCTAAACAGTGTTTGACAGTTTACAGTAGACCATCATTATATGATGAACCAGTATGCTGCTAATTTCTCACACAGTGACGAAAAATTTAGGACCTTTTGCTTATACGGTCTTTATGTTCCTTTGTGAAGCCACACAGGTAGGGATACGATAGCTATTTTCACCTATACGATCGCTCACATGCAAGACTACAGTATTTTTTTTAGTTCCAAGATGGTCTTTGCACTTGACACTATCAAATGGGTTAGTGTCAGTGTTGGACTAAGTGTGTTGTTGGGAGTTCAAGCAGCAAGTGAAGTGCAGTAAATTGAAATAATTACCAATAAAGTTTAGCTAATAACTTGTTTTTTGGTGATTTTTATTTGTAACCTGCAAGTGAAGTGCACTGAACTGAAATAACCTCCAGATTAGGTGAGCTGATGCATGTTTTTAGACTCTGTTGGATGGGTGACCTTTGACTAAAAACAATATCTTCTTTGAGCCCATACTATAATTGACTATCTATCTATCTATCTATTGCCAGACACCTCAATCCCGTTTGGGGTGGCCACAAACAATCGCCTCCACGTCGTCCTGTCTCCCGCCATTTCACTGCCCTGCTCCCAACTCACACCCTCCTCTCTCATATACCTCTCCACCCCATCCCTCCCTCTCATCCTCGGCCTCCCCCTCCCTCTTCCCCCCTCCAACTCACTCACATACACTCTCTTCGTCAGTCTTTCGCCCTCCATCCTCTCCACATGGCCAAACCACCTCAGTGTGTTCCTCATAACACTTCCTATCACATCCACATCCACACCACAACGCTCCTTTATATCCTCATTCGTCAGCCTGTCTCTCCATGTGACTCCACAGGCTACTCTTAAATAACTCATTTCCACTGCTCTCACTCTTGACTTGTGTCCTTCCAACAATGTCCAAGCTTCACTTCCATACGTTAGAGTTGGTATCACAATACTGTCATGTAGTAACTTTTTCACTTCCATGCTCATTTCCCTGTTTCTTATCACTGCTTTCAAAGAACCAGCAACCTTTCTTCCCTGCTGTACCCTTTCAAGCACTTCACCCTCCAAACCTCCATCCTTAGTCATCACACTACCCAAGTACTTAAACGAACTCACATTTTCCAATTCCTCACCATCCAACCTCGTTGTACATTCACTGACTTCACCTCTCTCAAAGACCATCACTTTAATCTTCCCTACATTGACTCGATATATGTAATTTGTTACGGACTTTTTTATTTTACACATCCTTATTGTAAAACAAGTGCTTGCTGTATTAGGATTGAGTGTGACAGTATGTAAAGAAACAGTAAGTACAGAGAAGGGACCAGTGTTATTAAACATTTCGACAAGCCGGGGTCTTCATGTAATTCCTTAACCCGCTGCATGCCAGCTATTTTTAGCCTTATGTGTTGCCCCAGTGCCGGCCATTTTTCTACCTTTTTTTTTTTTGGCTAAAATGATAGATTTTGATGTGGAAACAACGAATTTCGCCATTAAAATGCTCACTGAGGCTCGAAAATGGGTTTTATTGAGTCCTGCATATTTGTGTACAGGTATAGCCGCTCTCTCATGCTCACCACGTACATGAGAGAAAGCCGTTTTCTATGTAAGGTATACTCAGGTATTTATGCTGCGAAGGTATAGCAATGTTCAGTACACATTTCTGATTACGTATTACCTCAGCATCTATCATAATTTGTGTGTCTTTCTCACTGTGAATGCATTATCTTACACCTACTTGAAGATAGGTACAACCTGACTTCATGACGTACAGTCCTGGCACTTATGAGAGGGTATTTACAACTTGACTTCACTATATAGTCCTTACACTTACAAGAAAATACTTACTGCTCACACTTACATGAAAATATTTACAGCTTACACTTACATGAAAATATTTACAAAATGCATTCACTATGTACAGCACTGGGTGAGGCACACAGGAAGAGTGAGGCAGGGCGAGCGTGAGGGGGGAAGCAAGTGAGTGTATGGCCTTGACAGCCTGGGGGATGGTAGAGGAACAGTTACCATACATGCATGCCAATTTTTACCCGCAAATCTTGAAAAATGCGGTCACAGTGAATTTGTTTATTTTAAACCGTTTTAAAATGGCACCGGCACTGGCTGCGGAATTATGTCAGACCGTTTTAAAACGTCACTGGCATGCAGCGGGTTAAGAGACCTGCTTGGCAAAACACTGAATAAAATGGGTTCCTTCACTACACTTGGTTTTTCTTCACATACTGAACAGTATTCCTTGGAAGTGACCGGAGGACCATACCATTCCTCCAACCCACACGTTTTTACAGTATAATCCAGTCTTAACCCGCCGACTCCCGTTGGTGTATATACGTCCACACATTTTGTCACTGTGACTCCCGTTGATGTATATAAACACACAGCAATTGCAAGGTCACTAATTTGCACAATTTTCAAATTTTGCGCGTGATTTATGGTACGTTTACACGGGACACCTTCCTCTACAAGATGCCAGGCAGGGTCAATGCCTTACCCAGCATGACCTCCCCCCCCACACGCCATCGGCAATTCACCTGTTACCAGTGACCTGGCCAGTAAAGACACGTCGTGCCACGGTACGAAATTCAAGGCCAGAGTGATTCCCCAATCAATGCTAATGTGGAGGACAAAGTTTACGTAGCATTAGAGGGAGAGACAGTCAGAAATGATGATCAGGTAATGTTGCCAAAAAAGGTCAGGTATGTTGATGTGTTTGGTGAGTGAAACATTGCTTATATTGCCTATATTACTGTGTGAAAACCAATATACGCTCATACTACATATAAATTCGTACCAGATAAATAATAAATACCGTTTATGAGTGGTGTGGAATAGTTACCCTCCCATATAACTCGTTTTCTTTGGAGCCAGCCTGATAGAAAACACAGTAAGGTAAGGGGTACCGCTACCTATATCCAGTATTATAAACATCAGGTGAGTGACTTATCTATGAATTTTCGATGTTTCTCACCAGAAGCAGAGGTTTGAGGCAAAAATTTTTTTTTTTCCAAAATTGGTAGGGATTGGGGTGGGGGGTCAGTGGTGCAAAATCAGTTGGGACAGGGCGGGTTAAATGTAACATACCAATATTTTTTACAGATTTTTCATAGTACATCTTACTGCACGACTGATAAAGTACTTTTGCATGATTAGGATTATTTAAGGATATAAAAATGCCAAAACCTCTTGTAGAGAGAGTAGTTATGTAAACATATGTTTTTTCTATTGCATTCAGTAGTCCTTTCCTATATTTAGGACACTTACCTATTTACTATATAAAACACTGATCTATACAGTCACTAGCATAGGTATGGCATTCATAATGTACGAGATGAAATGCAATTTCACAGTATCTTAACGGTAAATTTATTCAGGGGAAATAATACACTGTGCTAATTCAACACTTGTTTGTATTTTTAGTACAAATATATTACATACTCACACTGTGAAGATATGACGTTTATATATAAACATAAGCCAGTCAAGCAGGTTCATGGAGACCTACTTCATGCCACAAATTTATGTCAGAAAATGTCCATGCCCATATATATATATATATATATATATATATATATATATATATATATATATATATTCACTCTCATCTTAAATGACCAACTGCCTAGCCCCGGGCTTCTACGCTCCTCATGGGGCAACGTAAGATTGGATGATATATATATATATATATATATATATATATATATACTGCCATATTATTTTAGCATAAACATGACTTGAAACAGAAATAAAAGAAACCCTGGGCACTTCTGCTTCATACACATTTTAACAATATCTCTTGTTTCGTCACTGCAGGCTTCACGACAGGCAGATATTACCAACTGAAATGAGACAGCCACTAAGAAAACATAATTATATGATACATATTTTTTCTTTACTTTCTCCACTGATTTTACCTGCCAGGTTTATTCAAATGCAACGTGCAAGTTACACATAATGCACCATATTATACCGACTAAATAGAATTAGAATTAATGATTACTGATAAAGATAATTTTAAAATGCCTTTAATCACCTAATTTTTGCAATCACTGATTAAAAGATTATCTCCATAACCTTTTGCCCAAAACGATATAAACTCGGCGCTCCCTTTTGCAGCAGAAATTTTGGATTCATGGAGAAAAGTTGATGAAAAATATAAGTCTTAATACACGCCGTTCATAATTATCTTTGCCTCACCTTCCATTTATAATGGGGTGCACGCTCCAAAAAAGCTTTTTCTTTTGTGTTAACGTTTAGAAACTACTGACCGTGAGAGTTTGTGTTTTTTGAAGTGATGGCAGCTCTCCATGTGTTGTCGTCTTAAGCCACCTCCCTGTTCAGTGCTCTGTCTAGGAGGTATATGTGCTGAACATCATCCCCACGTCTTCCTTGGACTGCCTTGACATGTTTTCCCCGATAAAGATACCTTTGATCATCATCATCATCCGGTCCTATACCACATTCTTGTTACCATCTCAGCCTTCCAGTTCGTTTTACTTCTCAAATATTTGCAATACAAAATATCTCACGCAGCACGTTGTCGCTAATTCCGCCATTCGAGGAGACAATACTTACCTAGCTCAACATTTTTTTTTTTTTCTTGCATCCACTTCTTTCACAGGCCGTCTCGCTGTCATACAGAACAGAACTTTTCACCCATGTATTGAAAGAGTGCCCATGACACACAATTAAATCGAGGATGGAACAGAAGCCATGTATTTTAGAATGATCACTATTTTACTGTTAAGCTGGATCAGATGAGGTCGAATTGGCTATTGCCATAATCCCCTTCAACTCATATTTTGCATTTTTTTATTTAAAAAAAAAAAGTCTTGCCGCTGCCAAATAATTTATTCCAGATGTAGACAACACTCTTGTGATTAAGGGGTTAATAAGTCTATGTCTCAGCACTCGAGATAAGAAAGAAAAAAGAGTCTAGTGTAATGTAAATATACTCATTTTGAGAGCGCACGATGTTATATCTGACCCAAGTCCTGCTCATCTTTGTCAGATGTATGTTATTACCGCTTCCTGTACCTGGTAGCTTCATAAATACAGATTACAGACGAAACGAGTACCAGTATTGGAATAAGAACTAAAATTCCCCCCTCCCTCCAAAAAAGATATATATATATATATATATATATATATATATATATATATATATATATATATATATATATATATATATATGTATGTATGTAATAGTAAAATCCTCCATTTTATATACAGTACAATGAGCCTGTTACCGCTCTTTAAAATATTACTGAAACAGGTTTAGCAAAACATCCACACTTCTTGACTGGGTACCTACGTTATGATGGCATAATCATCAGTCGAAATAACTTTCAGCTGGCAAACCCAGAAGAACAACTGCATAAGCTAACTGAATTAGAACAAAGTAGTCGTGTGATTAATTCAGGCCACTTCAGGTCCCTGGACATCGATAATTTAAAATAATATCAGCCATGACCTAAGCCATTTAGAATAGTTAGAGAATCAGCTAAGTCTTTTTAATTTGATCCATTTTACCCAACCTCTGTTTGGGGCAATCATTGTCATTTCGATTTTGTCACGTCGATTCAGATCATTCAGTCTATCAAGTCCTCTTATATTCATTCAGATCTAATTCAAAACAACAGTGTCAGTAAAGGTCCATCACATCCAATCGCGTTCTATCAGAGCAGTTATGTTCGATTATGAACATTCAGGTCTGCCTGGGTTCATTAAGGTCATGTCAAAGCCATTTATGTAACAGTACATCCTATCAACCCATGCAATATCCACTTACGTCCTTATCCACGGAGGCTAACGCAGATCAAACTGGGTTCATTCACACCTGTTTAGGATCAATAGGGTTCATTCAGGACATAGTACAGATCCTCTCAGTTCACCATTATCAATATTAGTACAACGTGTTTTTCAATATGTTTTAGATCATTTCCATTATTCATGTGTGATCAGCTACTCTCTAGCCATGTATTTCGTTCTTATCCAATGCAGCTATGTATAATGAATTCAGGTTAAATCAAGTCCATTTAAGCTCAATTAGGTCCAAAACGAACCTAGGTCCAGTCAAGCCAATCAGATTCATTCCAACCTGGTCAACTTGTGATAATTCAGATCCAGTGAGTTGAATTAAGTTAATTAGGTTCATTAAGATATTTTGTATCTTTTATTTATTTATTTTTTTTATGTGTCCGACTCTGGAAATAGGCTTCACAGCCTGCTATCAAGGCCCAGCAGTCCTCCTACATACCATACACCTCTACATGTCACCACTTCGGCGCTAACACCCACCGTCCATATTGAATACATGCTAGGGCTGTCTCATACAGGACTGGTGTATTGGTATTAGCGGGGGTATTGTTACGACATGTCGGCGGGTCTTCTGGTAGATCAGTAAAGCCTGATTTATATTCAATCCCTACACATGCAGTACGGTTCTCTCCAGTGAGATAAGATCTACTTACAATTATTCCTGCGTCTATTCACGGTTCTCACATCAAGCTTCATCACATCGGATAAGCTAAGTTCCAGTCAGATCTGTCCGGGTTAAGCATCGATTCATTCTAGTTATTGTGGTTCATTCCTTGGCTATGCATTTTAATGACATTTACCCATTCTTACAGAATAAACTGGATGTGTGAAGAGGAGTGGGCGGGATGGGCTGAAACGGTGATGGGTGCCGGTGCATGCCAACAGATGTAAACGTTGTGAAGATAGTTATTTAAGGTAGGCTGGAGGTGCAAGTCACTGTAACGGGAGGGGTTGGTTGGAAAGGAGTAGGTTGTGCAGGTAGGACGAGTACTGTATGACGGGTGATACTGACGATCAGAATACAATTTTCTTAGAAGCTGGACATGTTCTGGGGGAGAAGGAGGATCTAATCTGATGAATATTCGTAGGAAGAATATGATGATGCTCATAAATTTCTCAGTGACCTATAAGATCTTCCATTTTCTTTTTCAGATGGCAATTAAAATATATGAAAATGGCAATTATGAACGTAGTCAAAGCTGGTAGAATGAGTGTGAATAGTTTGGTCAGGAAGGAAAACAGACGCATGAAGAATATAAGTGCAACAGGTATGTACATAGTTGAAGCTAGTGTGTCCAGCATAACGTGCACATGATTATTATGTATACAGATAATAAGATAGCTAAGTGAAGCAGGTATGTACAGAATTCCATGTACCGGTTGTACACAGAAACACTGAGAAAATAAGAGAAATATGCGTACACAAATTTCCATGCCCTGGTTGTGAAAAAAGTGTGTGAGACTTTAGAGGGTTAAACACAAGACTAAAGGAATATAAACATCATCTTACGATTATTTTCAGTAATGTACGTGTACTGCTTTGAATGAATTCTGGGAAAGATATAATATGACGTGATGCGGGTTTGTGTCATATGAAACAGTCGAATGTATGTGTTTTGAGGTTGTCCACATTCCATTATGTGTATTATTAATCACGAGAGGATTCTGAATAATAACCAAACCACTGTCTTATGCCATGGCAACCTTTTTTTTTCATGTTTCATTTGTTTGTTGACGTCAGTGTCTACTGTAGGACTGTTGGACAGACTTAATGTACAGTACATGATGTATATGCTGTATGAAATTCCTGGTGACGCTAACCTGGGTGAAAGTTGAATAAACTGGATCCCTGCTCCATACTCGTTTCCTCCTCTCAAAAGTGTACAGTGTTAGTTGAATTTACCAAGTATATATTTTTACTTCACACAGAATACTGATTTCTTTAAATATAACTTTTCAGACTTCGCAACTGCATACGCTTTCTTAAACTTTATCGAATGGCTGGACCAAAATATTAAATGCTATGGAAAACTGATTCATCTGCAACACTGCACCAACATTCCTGTCATTATTCGGTTCGTTCTCCTATCTGTCGATGAGGGACGTAATGACGGAGATAGCAAGTGTACAGGTTATTGCTTGCGAGGCTGCATGGGTGAGACCAGGAAGAAAACGCAAGGCCAGCAGCAGGGCTGGCAGCGTATGGGAGACTGAGGCAGGGGAAGCGCCGCTGGTGGTGGTCTGCATGGCGGCCGGGGTTTCACCTGCCAGGGGAAAAAATGACTAGTTTGGAATGGATCCGGTGACATTAACCACGTCACTCCCATGACGTATTTTTATTGTTAATTCTTATTGTTAGTAAGTGATTTCATTCAGCTTAGGAAGCCGACCTGCTCGTGAATGGGTTAAATGAGTCTTCTAAATGCCAGCAGCTACTGCTGTGGTCAGACCTTAAGCTAGTTGTCTGCAGGCCGTAACCGAGTCATCTGCAATTCTTAGGCTAATGATCTGGGAGGCCTTACGCTTGTTGTCTGAGAGCCCTATGTTAGCTGCCTAAGGAACTTAAGCTAGTGGTATGTAGGCCTTAAGAATATGGTTTTCTAGCCTTATACTAGTGGTCTAGAAGTCATAAACGAGAATCTGAAGGCCTTCAGCCAGTCATCTGAATGGCTGAATCTTGTGGTGTGGAGGGTTAGGTAGCTGTTTGGCTACCTAAGCTAACGGTTTGTACCTTAAGCTGGTGGTCTGAGGGCCTTACCCATTTAGTCCAACATATAGCTTAATCTGGAGCTGCAGTAGCAAATGGCACTAAGTGTTAGGCTATGGTGATAATTCCTGTACCAATGTTGAACGTGTATTTTCCTTCCCCGACACCAAGAGTAATTTATGGTTAAATTCTTTTCTGGACTTTGAAATAATGAGAATCATATTAATACCACTTAACATGAATAATACACGATGACAGGGTTTATGCAAAATTAACATCAATTGTGCACAATAAATTCGTCAGTCATACTCAGCACCAAAGTGTGCCCGTATTCGAAAATAACTATCGCTACAGTTTTAGATCACCAGCAGAGGATAATGCCCGAGGACTATTTACAGTACTAGTGGAACTATGAAATGGTATCCGTGAGGTACAATAGTGAATATTACATAAAATTAAGAAATTGTAGAGTGTTATGGTCTTCGTCGCTATGAAATCAAAAATAATTACTACAACATGCTCTGCTCCTGCACCTGTACGTTAGCTTTTATAAACAGCTTGAATCAACTACATATTTGTGATTTTTTTTCCAGCCCTGACAGGGAGGATAGCACAATTTTCGGGAAGTCGTGTGTGTTCTTACCTTATTGTATCTCTACAAGAATGAGTCATGATCGTACTGTCCAGTGAATTAAGCCATTTTTATCATACATATCCTTATATTTATGAATAGTTTTGGCACACACTGTTTCACTCGGTCGTGCATTCTACTGATCAGTTACCCTATTTGGGAAACTGAATTTCCTTAGGTCTTTGTCACATCTCTTTTTATGCAGTTTCTTGCAGTGTTCTCTTGCTGATTCCTCCCTATAGGTTATACATTCATTGATGTCTATTTTCTCTTTCCCTGAGATATTTTTGTATAACTTAATCGTGTGTGTGTGTGTGTGTGTGTGTGTGTGTGTGTGTGTGTGTGTGTGTGTGTGTGTGTGTGTGTGTGTGTGTGTGTGTGTGTGTGTGTGTGTGTGTTCTTACCTAATTGTTCTTACCTAATTGTATCTTTACAGGAATAAGTCAAGCTCGTACTGTCCCGTGACTTAAACCATATTTATCGTACATATCCATAAATTTGTGAATTGTTTTGGCACACACTATTTCATTCGGTAGTGCATTCCATTGATCAATTGCTCTGTTTGGGAAACTGAATTTCCTTACGTCTTTATCACCTCTCTTCTTATGTAGTTTTTTGCAGTGTCCTCTTGCTGATGCTTCTCCATATGTTAAGTAATCATTTATGTCTATTTTCTCCTTTCCTGATATGCACTTATATAACATTATCATGTCACCTCTTTTCCTTCTCTCCTGTAGTGTTGGTAGATTCAGTTTATTTAGTCTTTCTTCGTGTGGAAGAGATACGAAAAAATGCAAAGAATCTTATGGAAAAAGAGGAGTTCAAAAATGTATGGAAAAAAAGATGCCTAACACAAGAGGAACTGGAATTACTGAAAGAGAAAAGGGAGGAAGCAAAAACAAAAAATGAGGGAAGATCAGAAGAGGAGAAGAAGAAATTTTTTTACAAAGTAATAGGATTGCAGGTACGAAAGTGGTACACAAACAGGATGGAAAAAAAAAAAGGAGGAAGGTAGTAGAACCATGTCATGACAAGTATATAAACAAGATGATAAAGTTGATGTACTCAAATGTGGATGGAATGGTATCTAAATTACTAGAGATGAATGATTATGCCAGAGAAAATGAACCACAAATAATATGCCTAACTGAAACAAAATTAACACCAAGGATATCCAATGACATACTAAACTTAGAGGAATACAATATATGGAGAAGAGACTGAAATTTAAAAAAAGGAGGAGGAATTATAATATTAACTAAGAAAAATCTGAAAGTCAAGGAAATAAAACTAGATATACCATCACAAGTAGAACTGATTGCAGTAGAGATCGACACATCTGAAGGTAAAGTAATTGTAGCCAATTTGTACATGCCACCCAGATCAAACACATGGGAAAGAGACGAATATGAGGACCTGGCAGAGAGTACAATTCAGAGTATAAGATCATTGCTACATAAAATGGAAGAGAAATCGGAAAGAATTATACTAACTGGGGACTTCAATACAAATATAAATTGGAATACTCTAGATATAAATAGCCAAGAAAGCTGTTGGGACCAAAAGCTCCTGGATCTCGTACAAGAGTTTTTCTTAACGCAACATGTGAGGGAAACCACCAGAAAAAGAGGACTTGATGTACCTTCAGTGCTAGATCTAATATTTACTAGGCAAGAAAATTATATTGACAGTTTAATATATCGCCCTCCACTCGGCAAAAGCGATCATGCAGTACTAAATTATAACTTCAGGATAGCATATGACATAGTAAACAGCAATTACAGTTACAAAAAGAGCCTAAACTATAAAAAGGGAAATTATCAAGATCTAAAGAAGTATTTCTTAGAAGTTGATTGGGAAAATGAGCTTAGAGGACAAGATTTAAATGCTGTATATAAAATTTTTTTGTGAATTTTATGAAATAGGAGTCCAGAAGTACATCCCACAGCACAAAGAAGGAGATAAGAATATACAGAAATGGTTCAATACAGAATGTAAAAAATCAAAAGAAAGAAGAGATTTGTTGTGGAATAGATACAGAAGACACAATAGTGAAAGGGCGTATAATAATAAACAGGCAAGAAACGACTATACAAGAATAAGGAGGGAAGCCCAAAAACAGTTTGAGGAGGATATAAAGTAAAAGTAGTGATCAACAAAAGCTGTTTTACAGCTATATCAGAAGCAAAACCAAAGTAAAAGATATAATACAATCCATTACGGACGAGGGAATCACTTATACACAAGAGAAAGATATTTGTGAAGCACTAAATAAGAATTTCCAATTAGTTTTTACAGAAGAAAACAATTTTGAGAGGGACTATGTGGAACACGCATGTCCACACATACTACCAGATATACAAATAGCAGAATAAGTAATACAGGAGGAGTTAAGAAGATTAGACAGAGGAAAAGCAAGTGGTCCTGATGAAATTTCATGTTGGGTATTATGAGAATGTGCAAAGGAGTTAAGTAAACCATTATTTTTAATTTTCAAGAAATCCTTGAGTCAAGGTAAACTACCTGATATTTGGAAAAAAGCAAATATTGTCCCCTTATTCAAGAAAGGAAATAGACAAAATCCACTCAACTACCGACCAGTATCACTGACCAGTGTTGTAAGCAAGGTATTAGAATACAGTATGATAACAGAAAGACAGTTTGGTTTCAGAAAAGGAAAATCATGTGTTACTAATCTGTTGAGCTACTATGACAGAGTAACAAACACAATACAGAAAAGGGAAGGATGGGTGGACAGTATCTATTTAGATTTCAAGAAAGCTTTTGACACAGTACCACACCAAAGACTTTTATGGAAACTGTACCATCAAGGAGGAATTCGAGGCAAACTTTTTTGTTGGATGCAAGACTTTCTCATAAAAAGAGAAATGAGGACAGTACTAAGAGGAAACTACTCATCATGGAAAGAAGTGACTATTGGAGTACCACAGGGTTCAGTGCTGGCACCAATCATGTTTTTAGTGTATATAAATGATATAAACAGTAACACTGGAAATGAGAGCTATCTGAATATGTTTGGAGATGATGCAAAAATAAAAAGGAGAATTACTAACACAGACTCTTGTAAAGAGCTACAAGAAGAATCAAATAAACTTCATGAATGGAGTAGTACATGGCAAATGGAATTCAATGTGGACAAGTGTCATGTAATCAAGTTTGGTAAAGGTGGAAAAAGACCTGATTGGGATTATAAGTTAGGAAATAAAACCTTATACACATCAGAAAGGGAGAAAGACCTAGGTGTGATTATCAATAACAGACTATCTCCAGCTGACCACATCAGCGAGAAGGTACGGCACATGTATACACTGCTTGCAAATATGAGAATAGGATTCACATACAAAAATGAAGACATGCTAAGAAGGATAATAACATCATTCATTAGACCAACCCTGGAATATGCATCAGTAGTCTGGAGTCCTCATCTCAAAAAGCATATAGACAAGATTGAAAAAGTTCAAAGGGCCGCAACAAGATGGATACCAAGCTTAAGGGACGTAAGCTAGTGTTTACACTCTGGAAAGTCACCTTTAAAGGTCTTGTCTTGCTTTTCTCGTATTTCCCTAACCTTTTGTGTTCCTTTATGTCTTTACTACAGATTTCCTCTGATACTTCTTTCAGTAAGTTCATTACATTTGTCATCTCCATTTTGTCTCTTGTGATCTTGTTTTTAACTTCTTCCTCTTCTATACCAGTGATTACTATTGATTTGTTTATCTCTACTGAATCTCTGACTAACTTTGGATTGTTTTGTATTATTCTTTTCACCTCCTTTTTAATGCTTTTTTCCTCCACCCTTGTTTCCAAGTCTTTCTTTACTTTCACCATTTCAGCATACGTGGTTTCTACATCATTTTTGTAGCTTTCCACAGCTTCATTCACTTGTGTTATCTTCTCAATATCACTGCTCTGGTCAATAAGACTGCTAACTTGCCTAATTGTCTCTGTGTCATTTTTGAACTCTTCCATAACACTCTCGTGATTGACTACTGTACTTGCCATTTCACTTATTTTCTTCCTAAGTGTACTCAATTCCACTGTTAGTTCACTGATGGTTGTGTCTTTCTTATTGGCCTCCCTTCCTAGTTTTTCTATTTTTTCCTTTTGCAAGTGCATCTGCTTCTTTATTTCATCAATTTCATTTTTGAATGCCATTTCTAGTTTGTTTACACGTTCAACCAGTCTATTGTGAGTCTCTACTTCAACCAGTTCTTGGTAGAAATCATCATATTGCTTTTTACCTTTATCCCTTTTCTTTTCCAAATTTGCTTTACTAAAGTATGTATCCATTTTGCAATACTTACAGTAAAGTGCAGAGCATGTACTTACAATCTCCGTGTTGTTGTAGTCTAAACAAACCTCAGAGATGACTCAGCGTATTCTTTCGTCTTGGTTCTATTTCCTGTTTGAACAAGTCTTGTTTAAACTTATTATTTTTTTCCTTTTAATAATGAACAATCATTTAGTCTAACCTGGTACTAAGCTTGACTCATACAAAGATACTAATTTAGGTAATGCCACTGGCCGTGATGATTCGGCATGGAGTGCCGGCGTCGCACGTCCGCCCAGATTGAATCCCTCTGTGTGTGTGTGTGTGTGTATCACGCCTTCACATATGCCACCAGTGCGATCGTATGGCTTTACGTAGGGATACGGGTGTTTTATGATGCAGTTTAACAGTTATTATGTCGTTCTTTCAAAGATGCATGCATATCGCAGACTGAGTATACAGCTTCCATGTTTTCTTTGAATGCACATTAAGGAACTGTACATCTACTTTACTACATACTAAGTAAAAAGCTTTTCTTTCGGATAGTAAGTAAAATTTTCAGTACGTTCAGTTAATAATTAGAGAGACCTCGTTCATCATTCCAGTCCAATAGTCTAAATTGGTAGTGGTAAATTCCAAAACTATCAAATGAAGACATTAAGAACAGGATGATATTTACCTTCGACCTCAGCCAATATGTACCATTAAACTCTCCTTACTTTTTATATGTTCGATGATGCTTACACCTGAACAATAAAAATTTCCTTAAAAATTTTGAAATCGATATTTTTTTAAATACTGTATATATTTAATAATGAAATCAGTGGGTGGTTGGATGTGGTAATGGTTATTATATTTTCCCTAATCATATTATCTGTTAAGCCAATTTTATTCGTATTATAACATCAATATGCAACAGCAACAGGTGGCTAAATTCACTCAAACCTGCACCAATAGAGCTGAGTTGGTCGTCTATCAGCTCGAAACTAGTGGGTTTGGGACTCATAGAAAGAGCTTTAGAACTACTTAGCTATTCACATGAGAATTATTTCACTCGTGTGAATATATCTGTTTAGCATCAACCAACGTAAAACGCAAAGATGTATTTCAGTCACTGAATCGGTCAAGCTGTTGGTCAAGGGAGATTAAATTTGTGTTCCGGTGAGCACTGAGATCTTTGCATGGACTGGTATGAGTTCATAATTTGAAATCATATCCAGACTGTCCAATCCCGCAGATGACTCTTCATTACTCTCCCTTAATCGTCCAAGGTCTTGCTTACAAGCTAACACGGATTATGACCGAAACTAATCCATCTAACGTATTGTAATACTGACATTTGGTTTTATCTGATCATAATTTACAATCAGTTGTGACCTGTGTGTAGAACAGTATTATCAGAGATAAAAGAATTTGAAATGCAACAGCGTGATGGCCTTTAGTTTGGCTCGTGACTTTTAAGAATTATATATGTATATATATAAAAGCTTTAAGTTAACCAAAGGTAAAGATTATTTAACTGTTTTGTATAAATAGTTAAAGGAAACAGGCAGAGAGTTCAGTTAACGAATATATATATACCTTGATTTTCCATCGCAAAAGGAATTACGCATGACACCACTATTTTGATCTACTTACCACTGAAAGTCCTTGCAACTCGCAAAACATCAATGCTGCAGGATTTTATATAATCAGAATCGCAGATATAAGTGACACCATTTAGAACAGTAAACAATATATATCCAAAATACAATAAAATTTCGTTCACTTCTTAAAAACTCAGAATAAAAGTTGATCCTTATTTTCATCAGTCTTACTGCTATGCCCCCAGCAAATGAAGTACGCGCCACAAAGTCATATTTCACTTACTTTTTAAGACGTGGACGTCAATGGAGACCTTCAGTGCATTGGAAGGCTTGCAGGAGTAACGACCCGAGTCCTTCATGGTAGCGTTGATGACCAGGAGAGAGGAGCGTGTGGTGTCTCCCCAATGTCTTGTCTGTACAGTGATCTCTCCAGTGTCTCGCTTCCCGTAGTTCACCAACTGTTGGAAGAGGACGAGGATAAGAGGTTCACGACGTTTAGAAATGTTAGGACTATTTTGGGTTGTGATGGCTGGAACTGACGACCTTGCTGGTGTAACGGGGTCGGAACTGAGTCTGAGGAATGAGACATGAAGCACAATGTGCTGGAAAGTGAAACCAATGTGTGCTTAAGGAGTTTCACTAAGAAGAAAAGGTGGTGGGACTGGTTAGCAGGAAAAAAAAAAGTAGAACTAGATGGAGCAAAAGGCACAGAGGTAGAAAAAGTGTGGTGGGAGTGAGATAAAAGAGAGATTAAAATGACGGAGGCCTGAGCATCAAAGTGTAACAGGCACACATAAACCAAAGCAAGATGAATAATTGCTTTGACGGAAACCACTTTAATAAATCTTCTACAAGATGCGTACTTCAACAATCGTAACACACTTAACTTTAACTAGTTGTTACTGTTTTTGCAATACCAATATTAATTTGTGGAACATTACACATTTTATAACAATCCAAATGTGAAAATATTGGATTATACAGAAATCCTCTTTATCAACCGTCTTTGTCAGATAAAATATTTCACATTGTATCCTTGCAATCACTAGGAATTTTGCTCAGTGTAGGATAGCGCCCTTCCGGTGAACGATATAACAGATACGGGTAGATAGATGAGAAAGAAACATTTGAAAATTGCATCATCAAATGGAATGGGTAAAGGCTGAACAAGTTGCCGTGGGTAATTCCATTCCATTCCCCAAACAGGTCACTTGGAGTTTCAGGCACACACACGGGAGCGACCGAATGGTCGAGTGAGAGTGCAAGCGCGCACGCACACACACACACACACACACACACACACACACACGTTTATTTAAATAATATCGAACAGATGGCAAAAAATTAGGTGGATTAAGTACTATCTGGCAAAAAAAAAATAATAATCATAGGACACTGGACATATATCGAAGGAAAAGTCAGTTTGGGAAGTTCTGATCCGATTTTGACCAATCTTGGTGGAAGTACTGGGGGACGGGAATGGGTGAAGTGGTTTAATTCTAAGTAGGCTACGATCAAAGGCAATGGTCACATACTCAGGTAAAAACAATTAACCTTTTAACTCTGGTACGTGTGATTCGATTTGGATGAAAAGTGGGCGAAAGGGATAAGGATGGCCTAGGATGAGAGCATTCTTATTTCAAAATGACACACCAAAAATCAAATTTTTATGGGAAGGTGAATTTGAATACAAAAACCGATTTGAACTAACTTGCTAGATGGACAATCAGTCACAATTCAAGGGTATAGGCAGGCTCAATGGTTCGGCCAAAGCATCATCGAGCACCTAATGAGTCCGAGTACGTTGCTCACCAGTTTCGAAGCATAGTTATGAATCACAGTTGAAACACCAGATCGGAAGCGAAGAAACTTCTTTAATTCATAATGTGTACAAAAATATTTCCCAACACTATTTCGTTATCATATTCCAGTAGCAATAGTTCCCAGTGAGCGCGTGAACTGGCTTAAAACTTTATTTGCGGCGTGAGTGTTATACTATACGAGTCCTTTCTTTTTTTTTATTTCTTTTTTTTCCACGGTGTGCTGTTCTGTCTAGTTATCGTTTTCTCTCGGCATTTACATATTTTGTTCTCTTGTTCTGCTTCATTGTGTTGTGCTGTATTTTTCCCGAGATATTCTACTGGGATGTCTTGTTCAAACTATATTGTGTTTTGCTTGTAATAATCAGTTCTTTAATGATATTCTCCCCCTTCTGTTTAGAGCTGTACAGTATTTTCCTCACAATGTTGCATTTTGCCGTGAAATGTTTTTTCTCACGATATTCTGTTTTGTTTGTTTTTCAGATGGTAATTCGTTCCTATGTATTCAGGTGAGGGGCAAAGGAGAACCCACCTCAGGAATCACTACATAACAATAACAGTGAAGGGTAACGGGTATCTTTTTAGCAGTTTTCCTGCATTTCGAAACTCTCTCTCTCTCTCTCTCTCTCTCTCTCTTTCTGTGTGTGTGTGTGTGTGTGTGTGTGTGTCCTCGTTTTCTAGCAATCGTTAGTTTTTCTCTCTTTTAGCCTCTTCATCTTTATTTGCCAGCTTATCTCCGCATAGGCCACACTGTTACTATTCTGTAAGTTACCTGTCCACACTTTGTCGATATTTAACAAACTAAGCTACCCCACAAAAGAATATTAAGCAAAGGACACTGAGTATATTGCAGAGGAGTCAGCCCCTGATAATCTCATACGCCTTCCAAAACACCGTTCACTGTCTCTCCTCTCCAGCATTCAACATTCATTCTGACTCCTTGAATCCGATGATGTTTTATTTTATAATTTCTATAATCAGACGATTTTGGAAATATATTGCATAAAAATATAATTTCCTTATTACCTTCATTATAAAGGTGATCTCCTAAACCTAATAAAATAAACTTGTCCGGTAGCTGGTGGAAAAAGAATATATAATGTTCTCGGTTTGTTGGTTTTATGGAGATGGTTATCATTTTATCCAGGTTTTTTCCAAGGCATGGTAATCATTATATCTATCTATCTTTCTATCTATCTATAACTATATCAATGTATACGTATTTATCTATAGATATATAGATAGATAGATAGATAGACAGATGTACACTCCCACACCTCGTCTTTTCACCTTTTTCTCTTTCGCCTGTATTGGTGTTTTATTCCCCTCTCCTATTTCATATCTTGTGCGCAGTAGTCATTTCCATTTTCAGTTTTACAATAAGAGTGTTCCATTCCCTCGTTGTTGCTGATTTGTTTTTCCGTTTACTTACACATTTCGTATATGCAGCGTACATCTCCCATTTTGACAGTATTAGAAAATTTTTTCCCTAGTCAGCATCCTGTTTACACTGAAACTGTTAAAACAAATTCTGTTCTGGCTGGTAGGCGAACCCACAATCCACTAATCTGGCGCAGTGATAAAGATGTGTGCAATAGCTCGCAACTCGCTGACACTTAGGTCATTTGCGATATTTGAAAGTGTTGCATGAACTGTGTTTATCTGTCGGTAATAGGTAGACCACAAGAAATCATGAGGATAAGGAACATCCTCTGTCGTTCGAAGAGGAGTGGGAAATATACAGAAGAAGGCAGGGCACATTTCTTGTAGAGAAGTGTCGGCGAACATTTTTTCACGGTTGTATCTTCTGGTGACCAAACTGGTTTCTCATTACCAGTGCCACTATTTACAACCCTATGTAATAACCATTATATTGTAACCAAATGGACGCCAAGAGGTCATTAGAGTTCAGGCGCTCCAACCAGGTATGGTCCATCAGTGCTTAAATATAAGGGTGGCGTTACATTATTGTTTATACAGTTTTACTTTCGGCTGAGCAAACAGTCATTCTGCCATAAAAGGTCTAGACAACACGGCGTGGAATGCTCCTAATGGGGCAATGGAGGACTCCACGACACATCTGACATATGCTGCTGACATAGTGTATGCTACCACCTATTCACTCCCACATGTTCATCAAATTCAGTCCAATTAATGCAGACAAGACGGTACGGTGATCACCAGTAGTGCAGAAGGCAAGTTTTGCAAGCCTCTGGACCAGTCCATTCCGGCTTGCACTGACCTCCCCTGCGTGTGTGACAATGGACCAAATGAGACTCTTGTTGGACGGAAGGTATGTCTGGGTCACGGCCCAGTTCTTCTGGGCCGTGGTTTGGACATAATCATGAAGAATTTGGCCTATATGTGTAAGCATGGATGTTTGGGCTTAGCCATGAAGTATTCTGCCAATTATGTGTGAACAAAACACAAAGACAGTAGAGAGAGCAAATATCTTTCATCATTCGCAAAGTCATTTCCAGTCATAAAAAGAAGACGAGATGTGATAACTCAGCAGTCCGTTCATATCACGTTCATGATAACTGGGTCCTTATTGTCCCAAGTGAAATACACCAGCAGCACATCCTGTTATCGAGAATCGAAATGTAATAATTACCTTAAGTAAAGAAAATTATCATCTTGAAGGAGTTGTAACTCTCATCTCATCTTTGTTTTATTCCTTGTTTTATAACTTTTCACTTCTCGAAAGACATAATTATTCCACTAAACTTAATTAATCTTTCATTTCCACACGGATCTACTCTATATCACCTCCCCAAGTCAGGATTAGTCGCAAACTGAGTAACTACATTTGTTTGTAATAATTGTCTTTTTTTTTTTTTTTAACTAGCCATCACTACGTTATTAGCTGTTTACAACCAGCCGTGGGATGTTCCTCGTTGTCCTTGTCACTCAGTGCTACCGTGCAACACTACAGTACTTTTAAGCCTTGGTTGTGACCAGTCTAAGTGAGTCTAGTTCTGGTGCCAGGTCGCATGAACTAGTATGATCAAATCGAACTGCCGCACCAAGCTTATTAACAGGTCAAGGTTTTTAACAGTCTAGCCTGGTGTAGATGTCTCGTAAAAATGTGCTGTTAGGAATTCGAAAAAATGCAAGAAAAAAAAAAACACTACATATTCATCCATAATTCTGCCTGGGACCACCAGAGCACATAGTGTTTTCATGTTTCACTCCATTGCCATTCATAGCACCTGCACAAATTACAGTACACTGCTTGGTTCACTGCCAATCGATTATGTTGAACTTAGGAGAGACCCTCCATTTAACCCTTTCAGAATGGTAATGAATTTTGTACCACATGTTTCCTGTGGTAGGTGTTGGCGACCATCATCCACTCACTTGATGTACTGTAGTGCTGCCTACTTCTTCCTTAACCTTTATCATTCTTTTTCTGTGCCTTCCCTCCTCTCTTCCTATTTTTCCCATCTTTCCTGTCACTTCTTATTGCTTTTCTTTCCTTTACAGGTGGATTTACATCGAGTGACAAGCCAAATGGTTTCCTGTAAGCCAAGAAACCATTTACAATGCCGGGTGGTAACCATATAACCAAACCATACGTGCTCCCTAAATGTCAACAAGTGCGTTGGTGGGGGGTTAGTGCCCCTCCCCGTAAAACAAATAACGCAAAGTCAAATGGCCACCCCTTACGGGATTATGGCGTCTGGCAATAGATGTTTCCTGTGTGACAACTTTTCTTTTCTTTTTTTCAAATCAGGAGAAATCTTTTTACGCCTAATCTAATAAAAAAGAATTAACCTGAATGTCATTTATAACATCATCGGTACTTTAGTTATATCGTGGAACTATGGTCACCTGTACAATAACCATCACCAGTTACACCTACACTCCACTACAATCTCATCCACAGCAGTCATCATTTGCATTCTGTCAGCATGTAAATATGATGCATATTCAACTCCTAAACGTGTTCTGCAAACGACACAAACACTAATTTGTAACTTCATCATGAAGGGTGTATGTGAAAAAATTAAATTAAAAAGTATAATTATGCATTACACAGAATGCATCATAAATATTTTCAGATTGTATTCTGAACGAAAGAAATACCTCAGTATGAAAGTACTGTATATCATATGATTCACGCCAGTCATAAATTTTCTTTACTACAAACCAAAAACATCCGAGGATATACCATTTGCAACATACGTTTTATATCCCATTTTGTCATAGAAAAATAATTACTCACACACACACACACACACACACACACACACACACACACACACACACACACACACACACACACACACACACACACACACACACACACACACACACACGAGTATCTCTCTCTCTCTCTCTCTCTCTCTCTCTACATATAATATGCTAATAAACAAATTGGTTAAGCGTGATTCGTAGTCATGCTGATATACCCACAACGAAAAGGAAAGACAAAAATGTCATCAGCGCTTTCCTGTAATCACATAGGCCTATTCAGGGGTGATTACACGAAAGCATTAAGGGTATTTACTATTTTCCTATTCCTTGTTGATGTATAATTATCTGTCTATCTATCTATCTATCTATATGTATATAGTAAGTTATATATATATTTAAAACACCCACCCATACACACCCACATCCACACCCATCCACCCCCCCCCACACACACACACGTTTATATAGACAGATACATAGATAGACAGATAGATAGACAGGCAGACAGATAAGTACATAGATAGAGGGAAGGATAGATAGATAGATAGATATACAAATAGACAGATTGTAAATAAACATTCACCATAAATATATAGATAGCTAGATATATATATAAATAGACAGAGGGATAGATAGATAGGCAGATACATTGTCTACCTATCTATCTATCTATAGCCCGACGCCCTAATCCCGCAAAGGGTGGCCGCAGACAAAACGCCTCCAAGTCACTCTGTCACCCACCATTTGACTCCCCTCCCCCCAACTCACCCCCCCCATATACCTCTCAACTCCATCCCTCCATCTCATCCTCGGTCTACCCCTCCCTCTCCCTCCCTCCACCTCACCTACATACACCCTCTTAGTCAGTCTTTCATTCTCCATTCTCTCCACATGTCCAAACCACCTCAGTGTATTTCTCCTAATCTTTTCAACCACATCCACATCTACCCCACATCGTTCCTTCACTTCTTCATTCGTCAACCTGTCCCTCCACGTCACTCCACATGCTCCTCTCAAGTAACTCATTTCCACTGCTCTCACTCTTGACTTGTAAATATGTATAACATACACCATAAATATATCCACCCATCATCCAGTCCTAAGT
Source organism: Coenobita brevimanus (assembly GCF_032717465.1). Taxonomy (NCBI): domain Eukaryota; kingdom Metazoa; phylum Arthropoda; class Malacostraca; order Decapoda; family Coenobitidae; genus Coenobita; species Coenobita brevimanus. The sequence continues at coordinate 25,048,663 of NC_137041.1, forward strand.
TGCCCCAAGTCCAAAGTTGCCCGGGGCTAGGCAAATTGCTTGTGATAAGATGAGAGTGACCAGTTTCACTCACCCCTGAGTGGCATTACGTGAGCAGTAAACCTCAACCACCCATTGGATATAAACCTACACAGGCTCACTCCGATTGGAGCGCCTTAATTACCCACTAAATCACCAGGCACCATAATTTGGTTATATGGTTACCACCCAGCGTAGTAAATGGTTTTCTGGTGTACAGGAAACCACTTGGCTTGTCACTCAGTGTACAGTCACCCATTGGCAGAATGAAGAGGAAAGAATGAAACAAAGACAGAAGAGGGAGTGTAATGTCACCCATAGGCAGAAGGAAGAGGAAAGAATGAATGCAAGACAGAAGAAGATGGAAGGAAGAGAGGAAAGGGCAGACACCCGAGAGCAGTACTACATCGAGTGACTGGATGTTGCTGTTCTCGTGTGTCTGCCCTATCCTCTCTTCCTCCCATCCTCTTGTATTTCTTTCCTTCATTCTTTCTTGTTCCTTTTGCCTATAGGTGACTCTACTGTACACTGAGTGACAAGCCAAGTGGTTTCCTGTACACCAGGAAACCATTTACTGCGCTGGGTGGTAACCATATAGCCAAAGTATTGTGCCTGGTGGTTTAGTGGGTAATGTGTAGGTTTATATTCAAGGGATGATTGGGGTTTCCTGTTCACGTAATGCCACTCAGGGATGAGTGAGTCTGGTCACTCTCATCTTGAATGTAAGGACCATCCTGCCTAGCCCCGGGCTCCAACGCTCTTCTTGGGGCAACATAGGATTGGATGATGGATATGTATATATATATATATATATATATATAGATAGATAGATAGATAGATAGATAGATAGACAGATAGATATATATATACTCGATCTATCTATCAATATATATATACATATATATATATATATATATATATATATATATATATATATATATATAATCTATCTATGTATGTCTCTATCTATCAATCTATATATATGGTGTATGTTCTACATATTTACACTAACTCTCTCTCTCTCTCTCTCTCTCTATATATATATATACTTTTTTATGTGCTCGACTCTGGGCATAGGCTTCTCAGCCTGCTCCGAAGGCCCAGTAGTCCTCCTACATATCGTACACCTCTACATGTCAGCACTTCGGCGCTAACACGCACCGTCCATATTGAATACATGCTAGGGCTGTCTCGTACAGGACTGGTATATTGGTATTAAAGGGGGTATTTTTACGATATCTCGGCGGGTCTTCTGGTAGATCGGTAAAGTCTGTCGTAATGAAATTCAAATCCTTAAACTGTTCCCTGCACCAGCGGGGATTAGAACCTGGGTCTGGTAGGACCGCAAGCCACCTCTCTACCGATTGAGCCACCGCCTCAATCTATCTATCTATGCCCTATGCATGTATGTATCTATCTATCTGTCTATCTGTCTATCTATCTACTATATACAGTATATATATATATATATATATATATATATATATATATATATATATATATATATATATGTATGTGTGTGTGTGTGTGTGTGTGTGTGTGTGTGTGTGTGTATGTATTTATATATGTACCAGTAATTATACTGCATAATATAAATTTATAGATACATACATACATAGATAAATATGCATTCATGAATGTATACATTTTAATAATTGAATCTCTCATCACCTCATTCATATATATCACTGGTTAAGAAACCTTTTTCTTGTCTCTGACACAACTATTTGTGCATTGGTTAGTGAAGGCTGTATGTAACTCACCCAGTTCGAAAGTTTCCTCTTAGCTTAATAATATCATCCGAAGACAGGAAGAGTAACATGAAAAAGACGGCCACAAATGGAAGAAGATAACATCAGGTCACTTAATTCCATGACGAAACTGGAGATCATGAATGCCATTAAGTAAATTTCCCATTATTTGTAACCATTAGCGTCCTTCCTACCATGCTATGTCTCTAGCCAACAGTCGAGCCAGAAAATCGATTCCATTTTTCGCATTCGTTTCCCTCTATAATATTCTCGCCGGCCATTATTCTCCTCTCCCCCTCTCTCTCTCTCCCTCCGTCCCCCCTCCCCTTGTCTCTCTCTCTCTCTCTCTCTCTCTCTCTCTCTCTCTCTCTCTCTCTCTCTCTCGTCATTTTTCTCCCCCATCATTTTCTCTCCTGCTGACAGTCTTCCTCTATTTCTCTCTCATGCACACAGTTACTCTTTCTCCAATCATCCTCTCTCCCTCTCCGCTTTCTCTTCCCCGTGCATGTCCTCTGCCCCCGCCTACCTTGTCGCGGTGGTACCACAGGATGAACTCAGGCGGGGTGGGACTAAAGTGGACCAGGCAGGTGAGGTTCAGGGTGCTGCCTCGGTCCAGGAACACTGTCCCATCGCCCACCATCTCCGCCCTCGGCACTGTGGGCGGAACACAAGCAAAGACGGCTGAGTTTTGAGAGGATAAATTACATTAGGAAAAGAAGATGATGCAGAACAGACAATGCAAATATTGTAAGAGGACATTTATATGACTCTCTCTCTCTCTCTCTCTCTCTCTCTCTCTGAATTGAAAACTTTTGGTTGCATTCTCTCTCTCTCTCTCTCTCTCTCTCTCTCTCTCTCTCTCTCTCTCTCTCTCTCTCTCTCTCTCTCTCTCTCTCCCCCTGAATTAAAAAACTTTTGGTTGCATTCTCCCTCTCTCTCTCTCTCTCTCTCTCTCTGAATTGAAAACTTTTGGTTGCATTTTCTTTCTTTCTCTCTCTCTCTCTCTCTCTCTCTCTCTCTCTCTCTCTCTCTCTCAAACCCCGTCCCCTGTTAGCTCCATTTCCCACGCAATCACTGTATGTCGTCTTATTCTGTTCACCAGCTCGTTTCCCCTAATCACTTCAATAAATCCGTTCTATTCACCTCCTTGCCTCTTCCTTTAACTCTATATGCCACTTCACACACTGCACATATTTGTTTTATGAATCACCATACACACTTCTTACACATTCTCATCTGCTTCAGTTTGTCAACCCATTCGATCCTCCACTTGTCCCCTGCCCTCTTCTTTTCCCTCCTCCTGTATCTTTTCTACTCTACCTGCAACACCTGCTTCCTTCTGTCATCCTCTACCTCTGACAGCCCATCACTGCTGAACATGGTCAGACAGACCATGCTGAAATCATTTATAACTCGGTATAAGGAGTAATGTCACCTGTTCATCTGTACACAAATTATCTGATCAATGCTTTACGGTCCATCATCACTCTTTACTTCACTATTATCCACACTGAACCAGACTGGGATGTTTGGATCTGAATGGAAATACGCCATAATTACGTGCCGGCCAGGCTTCTTTGGACCTGCAGTGGCGAGGGTAAGTCAAGCTCCACACAGGTGAGGATGCTTTATGGTGCCGTGTTATTTCACCCTCTACTACATTTCTTGCAGTCTTCGTGTAAACTTGAACATAATATTGTACCTAAAGAAAACATTTAAAATAGTTAACCAGCTCCCGACATAGTGCCCCATAACACACCCTCTGTTCCACAGATTCCACACACATCCACCACTCGTACCCTTCACAAGCACTTCATTCCACCATCACCAACACCACCCACAGTACTGGATCAGTGCACTCCATCGCCACTACCACCACCACCACGTGACAAATGCCTCAGAGTCTATGTTACTGCACTATAATTCAGAACAATGCTTTGTGGACCGTCCTGTGCTCTTGCCACCCAATTATGTGTTGGACCCGGGTGGATTAGCGTAGAAGTTACGAAATGCCACTGGGCCGTATTTTGCTACTAACTGCAGTCTTGTTTCGTAACTAATGTCAGTCGATTTTTAAAAGTCTGAAAGTAAGTCACAGGAGACTAAGCATGTTAATACTGTCATTATTAAAATGCTCATGGTGAGGATGCGTCTTGTATTCCTTTCCAGACTTACTCCAGTCGATTATATTCAGCTAAGAATTGGTCATTGCAGCCTGGGAGAATATATGTTAAAAAAAAACAGCGGTCAACTGCTTCCTAATAGTAATTTGTGTCGATGATACAAATAAAGGGAATATTATATGTTCTTGACACTGGTCTACCTTCACCGTCTAGTAAGTATTTCACACACACACACACACACACACACACACACACACACACACAAAATAATAATAAAAATAAAACAGTCTGACTTTAAGTAAAATAATATGCTAAAATTGTTGTGACTACGACAAACTGTTTTGTGAAAGCAGGTGTGTCCAGCATTCATGATAATGACCATTTTTATTTTTTTGCACAATCACTTTTATGTCATTGTGCATCCTTGTGTGCAGTTATATTTTAACTCAGGCAGAGCCTACGTCTCTCTTGAGTCAGATTCACATAGAAATTTTGGATCAACTGCCTGTCCAAACTCTGATTAGGTTTTGCAGAAAGGACAAGTAGAATTTCTGAGCTGGAATATAATATCGAAGTTTTTGTATTAACACACACACACACACACACACACACACACACACACACATAAAGATATATATATACCGGTATATACTGTATATATATATATATATATATATATATATATATATATATATATATATATATATATATATATATATATATATATATATATATATATAAGGGTGGTTTTAAAAAAATGAAAGTTTGAAAGTTGAGTTTCCCAACCTCTCATTTTGTTCTAATGGACACTTGATGTAACATGGGAAATATAAATTTACTTACGGGTCGCGCAGTAGGGTTAAAGCTTCAGCATTTCCTAAATGTCTGATGAAATATCAATATAACTTCTGAACCATGCATTTTGAGGTCCTGGATCACATAAGAAGAATTGTGAAGGAGCTCTTAATGTTTCCTGTGGTAAAGTTTGGTTTGTTTCCGACTTAAGGGAAGCGCAGAGGATTGTTTCAGCTAGTGGAGTTTTCACTTAACCGGCCGCCAGGGGGGAGAGGGGATAGGGAACGTTTGCCAGGCCTACCTCTGCAACTACTGTACTTGATTAAACATGATTAGTTTCTTTTTTACGGCTCCCATGATACTGTCATGCCTCTGTGTGAATCACTCTACGACAACTCAATTCAAATAAAATCTATTGAATATGTAAATAGGCTCGGTTTATGTAAGGGACATCTTCTCTGAATTAGGAAATCGTAACTGATGTTTAGCAACAACTTGCACAAGGAATTATAGTTGTAGCTCGTTGTGGATGATCTTGCCACTGTACTCCTTGACAACAGATACAGCCCGCTCTGCATTGTCATTCGTCACACGAATTCCTGCAGTGATCCGTTCCATAACATAATCCTCAGTGCCGGGCCAGGACTCTGGATCTTCTTCGAGGAATGATTTCCTGATCCGCATCTTATCTACGAATTTGCGGGACACTTGAGTTGCGAGATCTCCAGGAGTAACTTTTCCCTGTGGAGCTGCAATGCGTTTGGGAGGGTCATTGCTGCCTTGTTTGGTCTTCATGCCTGTGATGATCCTATGCTTTTATTCAACAGATAACTCAAGATCGAAAAGTGTTAGAGGGAAAAGCTCTTCAGAAAGGTACCAAAGATTAGCCCGCAGTTTCCCTCCACAGCTTCTCCGATGATCTTTTATGAGTACACACAAACCTTTTGAAGAAGGTGGAGGTCCTCACGGGAACATGCCACGCCATGCGGCATAGTACACCATGCCCTCATGTAGACCCTGACACTGAAAAGAGCCTACTCGCTCAAGGCTTCCTTCTCCTTCTTGCTGAGCTTGAACTGGCTATGAAAGAGCAAGACATTCATGGAACAGTTGACTTTCGACATCCATCAGGCATGATGCATGGAACCTAGTGTTTCAAAGCTGATTTTCTTCCCCTCAGTGTCTCAGATGCCAAGAAACATAAAGCTGATTTTCTTCCCCTCAGTGTCTCAGATGCCAAGAAACAGGAAGGTGAGTTCCAAAAACTCCCTGTAATCGTCCCAACTGTTCCCTTCTTGAGCATGCCAAGATCAAAGTCTACCAACTTCTCCCTTTCTTCCACTGGAATGTTTTCACTACCAGCAGGTTCATATTTGGCATGATAACGTGTGACCAAAAATTAAGGAGCCGCTTGAACTGCGTAACTTCAGCGCTGGAAATGGCAAATGAATTATGCTCGAAAGGTGGCTCCATATATCAGTTCCATGATGTGGTGCCTACATGAAAAGTAAAACAAGTCATTTTTGCGTTTCTGCTCAAGGAGCACACATGCCCCAGTTTGACCGTCTCTGCAAGGATGTATGGAGCATTGTGATCACTGACATTCGTTCTGTAAAGAGCAGCAGCAACACCAAAGCCCATGACTAACTTCAATATGCACAGTCATTTGGGAGGCAATATGCTTGTACTGGGCTCACCATCGTCAGCACTCTCAGCTTTGCTAATGTATTCATTACTGAGGGAAGAGGACTCCAGTTGGCTGTAGTGGTCGCCAAAGTTGTCTGATAAGTGATGCATTCTCTGTACTTTTCAAACTTTAATCTCCTCTACATGACAGCCAGCTTCCTTTGAACCAAAACAAGGTCGATGCCTGCCATGGACCCTCTCCATCCTGGTTCATACTGGGCATTGAGGAATTCCTTGTCCTCGGAAATGCTCATGGGCGAATGACTTTCATGGGCGATGTCTTACTGATTCTTCACCAACACTGTAAAGACCTATTCATTTTTCAGCTGTTGTCTGCCATGTCTCTTGGAACTCTTCTTTAGGTTTTTCCACTTTGTGCAGAACTTCTTCAACTTCTCCAATGAATGGTCTATCCTCTTCGTGGGGATACAGGGATGTTCATAAACTTTTTTGGCTTGAATAGCGACTTGCTGGACAGTTTCTGCCATAGGCATCTCTTGGTTCAGGTGGACATGGACGAAAGTAGGGAGAAAAATCTCCACTTGAGGGCAGTTTAGCACTAAGCAGCTGATCCTGCCAGCTTTCCACCACATACGGAGGCTTCCGCTTCTTCTGTTTTAATGAACGGTTCATGATAATAATTCATTTACTGCAAGACTTGAGAAAAAATTATTAGGTATAATCACCTATATGCAGTGTAACAACACAGATCCCATACCCATTAGGTCAGTGTGTCTGGCCAGTCAAGGATTCTCTGCTTGAACACTCCTGACATGTACATACACAGCCAGGACACAAAATTGGTTCCAACAAGACTGCATAGATGTTCTGCGGCTTCTCCGGGCACCATGCTGATTCACCATGACTCATGAGCTTGAGCGACTGAAGTTTTTACAGGCAAAGTGTTTATACTATGCTAATGATCAATACACTTGGGGTAATTATGGTGATGCAATGAATGTTGCAGGACAAATTAAAGAGTGACATGTAATATCCAATGAAAGCTTTAAAAAGAAACAAGTCACACTATATTATTTAAAGCAGTTGTAGAATTAGGCTAGGCTGGTGTTCACCACTCCCCTCCCACCTGGCAGCCTGAATGTGAAAACCTCAATAGTTGATGCCATCCACAGCACTTCCCTTAGGTCAAAAACACACCAAAATTTACCACAGTAAACATTAAGAGTTCCTTCGCAATATTGCTTATGATTGTGATCCAATATCCCAAAATGCATGGTTTAGAAGTTATATTAAAATTTCATCAAAAATTTAGGAAATGCTGAAATATTAGCCATATTGCGTGACCCTTACAATAAATTTTTATTTTGATAAAAAATTGTCAGGTTACATTGTGTCAATTAGAACAAATTGAGGCCATCTGGGGTATAACCCCCTAAGTGTCAAAATGAAAATGGAGAAAATCGCAGTTAAAGTTTTACCTTTTCAAAATGGCATAGAGTCTGAAGTAATTGTGATATTTCTTTTTTTTCAGTTATACCTATAAACACCCACTTTCACAATATGATAGTTTCGATGTGAAAAGAATGTAAACACAAGACTGAGGAAGAAAAGTGGAAAAGTAGTGATAAGTGTTCTGACTGGTGGAAAAAGCGTCTCTAATCCACTCCCATTGGCTGCTGAACACTACACGGTATGGCGCGGGGAGAGTCACTGGTGACCGACACCAACATCATGCTGGTGGAGTTAGTGCTTTGTACCAACAAACTCTCCATGCAGGCTGGCCGTCCGAATTAAGGACGACAAAAACCAATGTTTTCATAGTAATTTCACCCCTACTGATATTTGGCTTTCCAACCTCCAGCATAGCTCCTGCCAGAGGAACGCTGGGGCATAAAAGTGGTATACTAAATCAAACTCAACTCCTACTGGCTGGCATTAACGCTGGTGTGGACCGACAACAAGGAGGACGGTACCCTGTTAATAATAGGAGTATAGCCCTTACTGATGATTTTATTTCCACCTTCCAACCGGTCCTACAGATAGAGCTACCTTGGGGCAATACAGTAATATGCTTAACTCAGTTTTGGCGTGGCTGGTGCTTAGGGAGTTGTACCCCAGTATGACTCAAATGAGGGGTTGGGAAACAAATTTCGCACAATCATTTCCTAAGAACCACCCTAATATTATATATATATATATATATATATATATATATATATATATATATATATATATATATATATATCATCAGCCGTTTGAGTCTTCACTGCAAGACCACCCTATCTCTACCGAAGTGGGGACGATACAGCCAATGTATCTCTACCAAGTGGCTTAGGCTGTCTGGTAGAGATTGTATGTAGGGTGAGAAGTGCTTGTAAGTGTAAATGCAGTGCTGGAGTGGATTTGGCCCACGCAAGCCGATTGGGAGCAAGCATACTTTATAGTATTCGATACTGGTTCAACCACAGCACCCCTTATGTCCGCCAACCAGTACGTGGCCCCTGGCGGGGCGCGAACCCTCGTTCATCAGTGTACGAAAACGCACACTTTACCACTGTATCACAGAGGTTTCATATATATATATATATATATATTTACATATTATATATTATATATATATATACATATATAGATAGATAGATATAGATATTGTGATAAATGGGTGAATAAGAGATTTGGTGATACTAGAGGTAGACTAAGATAATGCTGATTTCATGTGTGCGATCTCTCGGGGAGAATGAGTGGAGATTGTCAGGCGTGGAAGGATTGAACTTCCTGGTGAACCTCTTGAGTGTGTGGAATAGTTTTGTTATTTAGGAGACATGTTATGTGTTGGAGCTGGGGCTGGATCAAGCTCTGTGGCTAGAGTGAGGAGTGGTTAGAAGATCAGGGAGCTGTTGCCTCTCCTGAGAGTACTCTCCCTACATAATAAAGGATCTTTGCATGCAGCATGCGTTAGGAGTGCAGTGCTGTATGATGGTGATGCCTGGACAATAAAGGAAGGGGATATATATATATATATATATATATATATATATATATATATATATATATATACAGTGGAGTCTCTTTTATCCGAAATTCTTTTAACCGTAATATGCCATTAACCGTAAGTTTTACTAAAACGTTCTCATTTCGATTAACCGCAAAAATCTTAAATCTGTCTGAAAATTCAAACACGGCGGGCTTGTTTCGCGCCACTAGCGTTAGTTTACAGTTGCTCCGCTAGTCACTAGAGCGAGCGTTGGTTAAGCCAGCCCCCATCCACCAACTCGGAATATTTGGATAATGTGGGGGATGATGTGGGAATGATTGAATAAGGAAACAGAAAATATGGAAAAAACAATTAGCCTAGTTTAAGACTTTATTTGTTCGATTTGCTTACAGTGAATTACGTAATTGTTTTGGTGAAGGTTTATTTAAGTTTATTTGAGTGAAGATTTATTTAAGCTGACAGTTTCTATTACAGTTACAAAGGTGCAGTTACATGCGTAGTTACTATAGTGTATTAAGTGTTTTGGTGATGGTTGAGTGGCTTTTGGGGTGCTGGTGCTGGTGGTGGGTTAGACGTCACCAGAAATGTGTGATGGGTGCGTACAATACTGTTCCCTTGTATCCTACATATTATTACAGTATCCTTTATCCGAAAAATTCGACTAAATGAAACTTTGAAAGTCCCAAGGTTTTCGGATAAAAGAGACTCCACTGTATATATATATATATATATATATATATATATATATATATATATATATATATATATATATATATATATATATATATACATACATATATATATTCTTTTTTTTTTCAGAAAATGAACAGAAGGCAAAACATATGAATAACAAAATTATCCCTACACGTGATTACAGATAGTACCCTCCATTCATAAAAAGTCTGTAACAGTTTGACTTGAACAGCCGCAGGTTGAAATTTGGGGGGAAACTATTCTGGGTAAGCGAGTTCTAAAGAGATGCAGTTCGGGGAACAAAAGATTTCTGATAGGCAAAAGTTCTGCAACATGGCAGGATGAGAGTCCAGTCGTGAGTGCTACCAGATGCCCGTGTAATGTGGGGGAAGGCGTGGAGAGGTGGCACAATGGATGCAACTTCGTGTGAGTGTTTGCCATAAAAGTATCTGTAAAATAATGCAAGGGAGGCAACACCCCTTCGTACTTGTAGGGGAGGTAGCTCATTTGTAACAATTGGGTTATTAATAATGTTAACCGCTTTGTTCTGAATTTTGTCCAGTTTAAGTGCAACCTCTTCACATCCACATCACAAAGGTCAGCAATATTATTCCAGCTTCTATAAAAAAAAAATACAAGTTTCTTTGAGGCAGTTTTAGCAAGTGATCTAACATCAGAGGTACAGGTGCGGGCATTATTAAGGGAAACACCGAGACTTTCAATACATTTAGAAATCTCAATATTTGTAACACTGAAGGTAATACACGAATCGGGCAATATCGGGCAATATTAAATTGTATATCTTTGACAGACTAAATGGAGAAGTGAGTGTGTGAGAGAGTGGGAATATGGATGGGGTGTGTGCGTGGGCGTAGGTAAGGATGAGACGGCAAAAGAGGGTGGATGTATTGTTGTGTGCAAGAGATGGAAGGAGAATATATGAGAGTGTGGATCAGTTGGTTCAACGACTGTGTGGGTAAGATTGAATGCAGGAATACAAACATGGGCGATTCTGTGTGTGTATGTGCCAATGCATGATCTTGTAAGCAGAATGAAAGAAGAGTTCTGGGCAAATGTAGAAGCATGCATGGAAAAGTTTGAGAGGAACTAGTGTGTTTTTGACTGGAGATATGAATGGAAAAATAGAAAATGTGAAGGTGGATGGGGTAGTTGGTGAACGGGGTAGCCTGCAGAAGTGAATGAGAATGGCAGTGCTCTACGGAACATTTCTACGGGAAGAAGGTTGGTGACAGCCACTACCCTCTTTAGGCACACAGTAATCCAGTGGTATACATGGCGAGTGATGGGAAGGTTGTGTGGTGAAATGAATGAACGGATAGTAATGACTGATTACACGCGCCAATGAGAGAATGAGACAGTATGGAGTGGATGCAAGTGGATACAGAGGTTGGGGACCACCACTTGAGGGTGGTGAAAGTCAAGGTACAAATGCTCTGAATGAACAGAAGGGAAGGACAGGAGGAAGTCGTTGATGCAGGGAGGGCAGAAAGGTTGCAAGAGGATGGGAAAAAGGCAGAATATAAGAGAGAATTGGAGGAGCAATTCCGTTAATACTGTATGATTTGGAGCAGATGTGGGAGGCGGAAGGTGTGTGCAAGATTTTCACAGAAGAATTTTGTGCAGCATATGAGGTGGTGTGTGAGGTGAAGATAAGACTAATGGGAGTGCAGAGAACAGCATGGTGGAATGAAGAGGCAAGATATACATTTGCGCAAAAGAAGAAAGCATATAATGAGTGAATGGGAAGCAGTGGCATGGAGGAAGTTGAGAGATGGAAGACAGAGTTATATGTGGAGAGGAAGATAGGGTGAAAAAACTAGTAAGTGGGAGTAAGAAGAGAGTGGATGAGGAATTTGGAAGGAATTTGAGTATAAAATAGAGGGAATGTAAGAAAATGTTCTGGAAGGAGGTAAAGGGGGTTAGACAGGGTGATAAAGAAGTTAGTAGGGGAGTGAAAGATAAAAATGGTAAATTGATAAGTGGAGAAGAGAGAAAAACTGAGCAGCTGGAGAGAACACTTTAAAGAACTGTTAAGAACTTTTAAATAATAGTGAATGAAAGTAATGCAAGTGTAAGTGGCTGTGGAATTGCTGGGAGAAGGAGGGAGGTGAGAAGAGAGGAAGAAATCAGTGTGATGGAAGTAGTCGAAGCAACGCAGAAAGTCTAATTGGGGAAAGCCCCAGAAATTGATGGAGTGTGTGGTAAAATGTTGAAGCATGGGTGAGAGATATTAGAATGGATATGGAAGATGTGCAAACTGGCCTAGGAGGAAAAGTTCTGGAGAACTGGAAATCAGGTATAATTATTCCCCTGTACAAAGGAAAAGAAGAAAAAGAAGTGTGTCATAATCACTGGGGCATTTGTCTTCCTAGTGAAATAGGAAAAGTATATGGTAGGATTCTTACTGATAGAGTTAAGGAATTAAGAGATGAATTAGTTGAAGAATAACAGGGAGGTTGTAAGAAGGGTACAATTTGTGTAGATCATATATTCATCCTTCGGTCTTCACTGAAAATTTTCTAGAGAAAGGAAAGAATTTGTATGTGGTCTTCATGGATTTGGAGAAAGCATATGACAGAATATATAGAGTAATTGGGAAGCTGTTGAATGCTGTGAAGATTATGTATGAAGGTGCTACTGCTTCAGTGTATGTGGATGATGAACTGAGTGATTTTTTCTATCTGAACGTTGGATTGAAACAGAAATGTGTCATGTCTCCATAGCTGTTCAATCTGTATATGGATGGGGTTATAAAAGAGATACAAGGTAGGCCAATGGATGTTGGAGTGGCCCATATGGGAGAGGGCATCATTTGGAAACTTCCTGTACTCATGTTTGCAGATGACTTTGTACTGTTAAGTGAAGATGAAGGGGAACTGCAAGGCTTGGTGAATGAGTCTGGGAGAGTGGGTAAGAAATAGAATGTAAATGTGAAAGTTAGGAGGTAAAAAGTAGTGGTCTTAGAGGGAAATGACGTCAATGAATGTACAGTAAGTTTGAATGATGAGGAAATGGAAAATGCGAGTGTACTTTAGTACTTTGCTAGTGTGAAGACTAAAAATGGAAGTTTGGAACATGAAATGCTTGAAAGGGTACAAAAAGGGAAGAAAAGTTGCCAGTTCTTTAGAAGCATCGAGCATGGATGTAAAAAAAAAAAAAAAATCGTTGCATGACAGTGTTGTGACACCAACTCTAACGTATGGGCGCGTAGTTTCGACCTTGATGGAAGGACACAGGTCAAGAAAGAGGGCAGTGGAAATGAGTTGTTTGAGAGGAGCATGTGGAGTTACATGGAGAGACAGACTGAGAAATGAGGAAATATAGAAGCATTCTGGTGTGGATGTGGATGTTGATGTGATAGATAGCGTTAAGAATAATGCACTGCGGTATTTTGGCCAGGTGGAGAGGATGGAGAGTGAGACTAATGAGGATAGTGTATGTGAGTGAGGTTTGGGGGAGAGAGGGAGGGGGAGGCTGAGGATGAGATGGAGGGATGGAGTGGAGAGGTATATGAGAGAGGGTTGTGTTCACTGGGGAGAGGGCAGTAAGCTGCAGGGGACAGGGCGACATGGAGCCGATTTGTTTGTGGCCAGCCCTTATGGGATTAAGGCATCTGATGATGGATAGACAGACAGATAGTATTTAAATGGTTTTCCTAGCATTAGATGTGACTGTTATTTTGTCTCCATTCAGTCATTTATGGTGATTGCTGTACTGAGTTGTGAGCTTGAGATATTAAACTTTGTTAATGGGTATTGAAGTGTTAATGAACTGTGAAATGTTGAGGCATCTGCTATATGAATGAATGGGATTATGGGTGACAGATAAGAGATCATTAATATGAACTAGGAATACAGTTGGAGCCAGGACTTATCCTTGTGGCACACGGGCAATAATCGTGTGGAAATTGCAATATACATAGTCTACTTTTACTGTTAATTTTCTGTCGCTGAGAAATGTGGGAATCAGTGAAACAAAAGATGAAGACCATTGCAAGAGAGTTTGGAATAGCAGGGAATGGTGCCATACTCTGTCAAAAGCTGTAGAAATACCAAGGACCACTGCCTGGGTTTCTCCATGTTGGTTAATTGACTGATGGATGGTATGAGTCCGAGAACTGAGTAAATCAACAGTGGATCTTTTATGGCGAAAACCATACTGTCTGACACTAAGTAAGTTGTTGGATTCAGGATGTTTAACAATGTGCTTATTTATTACAATCTCAAATACTTCACCAAGAGAAGATGTGACAGAGACTGGTCTGTAATTAGAGGGGTAAGAGGAACTTCCTTTCTTAATTGGGTGGATACTGGCTTCTTTCAAGAATTAGGGAATGAAGTACGCTTCCATAGTCTGAATAATTTAGGTAGAATACAAGCAAGTTATGCGGAACACTTTTTCAGAACAGCTGAAGAAATTCCATCTGCACCTGGAGCTTTGTCCGTTGGTAAATGGCCTAGAATGGAGTTTATATATCTAGTCTGTATCTTCAGTGGAGTAATTTCGGGAATGTCAGGTTCTAGTACAGGGATGTTCTGACTTCATCTAAGTTAGAATTTCTGGCAAACGTTCTAGCAAGGATGTTTGCTTTTCCACGTAGGTCATTTATAATGTTACCATCTGAAGCCTTTAGTGGGGGAATGGGTGATGACTTGTTAAGTGAGGAGTAGACTGTTGCACCAGTCGAACAGGGCAGTACTCCCGAGGTGGATGGCAAGCTGGTGATAGGGAGAGCTGGAGCTCCCGTTTCACCAGCCCTCAGGACTTGATCCTGACCATCTCCCTTTGCTGAACATTTTCAGTGCATTCATTTACACAGAGAGTAGACCAGCATGCTCTCATAATACCTCTACCTTGAACTGTCTACATTACACTACATGCACATAATATCACACCTTCTATTCACTCTCTTTAGTAATGGTAGCTGCAATGTTACACTCAAACGAGGTGGTACCTCGGATTGCAACCACCGACAGGGTAGGGTTGGCGGCACAGAGTCCTCCCAGTCGCAATCAAGCGACTGTGCCGGCAGCGACTGTTGCAATTTCCGGTAATGCTCGTCAGCGAAGAAGTGAAAGTGCTGCCTTATTCTTCACCAACATCCGCGGCCTTACCACAAATTTAAACTCAGTTCATTTTTTCCTTCAGTCCTTATCCCCATTGGCCCTTTTCCTCACAGAACCACAAATCTCACCCTCAACTAATATATCCCCATTTTGTTTTCCTGGTTACCATCTCCTTACAAACTTCCGTAACAAGGGTGGCACCTGTTGTTATATCAAGTCCCAATATGCAGTTGACACTATTTTAAACTTCACTTCATCCAGTTTTGATTACTCACTATATAAACTATATTACCAAATATATTTGTGTAGATTATCGCTCCCCCAGTGCTTCTTCGGAACCCGGTGTATTTGATTCCATATCCACGCAGTTGAGTAACCTTAACCTTGCCCTTAGCATCGAAATTACCATTTTGGGTGATTTTAACACACATAATGGTGAATGGTTATTGCATTCTGCCAGGACTGACAACGCTGGTCTAGAGTGTGAGCTGTTTGCAGAATCGTTTAATCTCACGCAACTGGTAAAGCAACCAACCAGAATACCTGATAATCCTGACCATAATGTCCATTTCTTGGATTTATTCTTGACAAATAATCCAGATCAATACAGGATAGAAGTACTGTCACCACTTGGATCCTCTGACCACAATCTCATCAAAGCCTCATTTTAACCCCCCCACACCTCCCCATTCTGAACCTGTCAGGGTGACCCGATGGCACTTTGATAGGGCAAACTGGTATGGATTTAGAAATTATCTTGCTGACATTCCATGGTAGTATTTCTTCTCTAGTGATCCCAATTGTACCCAGTCCCACATTTGCGACTTAGTACTAGCTGGTATGGATTTGTTCACACCAACTCAACAGTTCACTAAAAGATCGAACTCTCCAAAATGGTTTGATGGCAACTGTGCCAGAGCAACATCCCAAAAGTCATTAGCATATAACTCTTACATAAAATAAAAAACACCTGAATCATTCTCTCAATTTAAAATTGCTAGAAATCATGCAAATGCTGTATTAAATCTAGCTAATTCAAACTTTATTCAAAAGCATCAAAACTACTTAACAACCCTAATGACAATAGAATATTCTGGTCAACTCTTAATTCTTTCAATAATAACTTTAACAAGTCATTTTCCATTCCCCCACTAAAATCTTCAGATGGCAACATTACAAATGATCTGCGTGGGAAAGCGGATATTTTTGCCAGTACATTTGCCAGACTCTCTACCATAGACGATACCAGCCAGAATGTCCCAGTACTAGAACTTAACTCTCCCGAAATTGCCCCACTTAAAATACAGACAAGATACGTTATATCCATCCTAGACAAATTACCAACTAACAAAGCTCCAGGCCCAGATGGAATTCCGCCAATTGTTTTGAAAAAGTGTTCCCCTGAACTTGCCTCTGTTCTAGCTAAATTATTCATACTATGCATACGTACTTCTTTATTCCCAAATTCATGGAAGGCAGCCAATATCCACCCAATTCCGAAGAAAGGAAGTTCCTCTGACCCCTCTGATTACAGGCCAAAAACTGTCACATCTTCTCTTGGTAAGGTATTTGAAACTTTAATTAATAAGCACATTGTTAAACATCTTGAATCCAATAACTTAATTAGTGATAGACAATATGGTTTTGGCAACGAAAGATCCACCATTGCCATACTCAATCTCCTAACTCATACCATCCATCAATCAATTGATCTACATGGAGAGACTCATCCAGTAGCTCTTGATATTTCTAAAGCTTTCGACAGAGTATGGCACCATTCCCTGCTGTCCAAACTCCCTTGCTATGGACTAACGTCTTTTGTTCCTTTGATTTCTTCATATCTTAGAGACAGGAAAATAAAAGTAGATGATGTATATTCCAATTTCCACTCAGTTAATGCCGGCGTGCTGCAGGGGTCAGTTCTGGCACCAACCCTATTCTTGGTTCATATTAATGATCTCTTATCTGTCACCCACAATCCCATCCACTCATACGCAGATGACTCAACACTACATAGTTCATTCACACTCAGACACCCATTTACAAAGTCTAATATCTCTACCTCTCAACTCAGGACAGCCATCTCCATAAATCAAGACCTATCTACGATCAGTGAATGGGGACAAAACAACCTTGTCTCTTTTAATGCTAGTAAAACTAAATACATACAATTAACTATTAGACAGATATTGCCAGATTCGTACATTACCTTCAGTGCTACTAATATTCCCATCTCCAAAAGTATTGAAATTCTCAGCGTCTCACTTAATGCCCTCAGCTGGACCTCTCATGTTAGGTCACTTGCTAAAACCGCCTCAAAGAAACGGATTATTGTACAGAGTCCGTAACTTCCTCGCTGATGAGCAGTTAGCTATAATTTATAAGTCATGTGCGCTCTCAGCTTCAATATTGCTCACCCTTGTGGAATGGATGTGGAGAGGTTGCATTAAAACAACTTGACAAAATTCAGAACAAAGCTGTTAGAATTATTAACAACCCTGCCATTACAAATAAACTACCTCCCCTGCAAGTAAGAAGGAATGTTGCCTCCCCTGCATTATTTTACAGATATTTTTTTGGCAAATGTTCAGACAAAGTTGCGTCCATGGTGCCACCTCTCCATGCCTTCCCTCGTGCTACACGGGCGTCCAGTAGCGCTCATGACTGGAATGTCACTCAGCTATATTGCAGAACTTCTGCCTGTCAGAATTCTTTCATTCCCCGAACTGCATCTCTCTGGAACTCGCTTCCCCAGAGTTGTTTCCCTCTAAATTTCAACCACAGCTGTTCAAGCCTAACTGTTACAGATATTTTATGAAAGGAGGACACAAGTAATCTTGTGTATGGATTATTTTTTTTTATTCATTTGTTTTTCCTTCCTCCGTTCTGTTATTAAAAATAATATATATATATATATATATATATATATATATATATATATATATATATATATATATATATATATATCGTACATTGAGGAACGAGGGTTCGCGCCCCGCCAGGGTGATAAACTTTGGGAGCGTTCTTCTGGTCACATACAGCATTGGTGGACATCATGGGTGCTGTGGTTGAACCAGTGTAGCATACTATAAAGTATGCTTGCCCCCAGTCGGCTTGTGTGGGCCAATTACACTTGGTTCACAGACTACACACACATCCAAAGCCACTCCAACACTGCAATACACTTACAAGCACTTCTCACCCTACATACAATCTCTACCAGACAGCCTAAGCCACTTGGTAGTGATACATTGATCATATCGTCCCCGCTTCGGCTGGGATAGGCCGGTCCTGCAGTGGACACTGCATATATATATACATATATATATATATATATATATATATATATATATATATATATATATATATATATATATCATCAGATTTTGGCCGTAAGTATGATTTGTTGCTGCAGAATGGACGAGGACAACAAATCCGCTTTTGCACTCACACATGAAAGAACTGGTAACACTGAGGTCAGAAAAGTGTAGATCTGGGTTAGAACTGGAGTAAGTACACCTCATTTCACTGAGTAACCTTCTCGGCATTACGGTTTTCACTGTCACCTGTATCACGTCCGGTATTTAGAAGCGGAATACATAACGTGGTCTACAAAAGATGGTGTTCTTCCCACTGTTATTGCGCGATGTACATGAGAGGGCAATTTGCTACATAGTATGACTGATTCTGACCACACTGCAATGAAGCCTTACCACGACGTGCTGCCACTTCCAGGTGTTATTTCTGACCCAGAAATATTGCAGTTTGTTATTTACCTAAATGGGCAAGCAAGAACCTGGGTTGTAAAAAGAAGACTGATTGTAATTTTACAAGAGAAAATTAAATGTCATTCTGGCAAGTTATTTGCAGAACTGTCAGAACACATCCACATATCGACAGTACACGTTTGGTACCCTTTTCTACCGTTGGTGCACTTGGGATACTTCATTCTAGATAACACCAAAAGATATTGTTCAATGAATGAAATCCAACAGGTAAAAATCTTTAATCTGAGACGTCCCGTTGACGTTTGGGTACGTTGCAACATTTTGCATTTGTCAGTCCCGACGACATACTGGTATGTTGTGCAATTGCAAGGTCCCTAATTTGCAAAATTTTCAATTTTTGCGCGTGATTTTTCGTACATATACACGGGACACTTTCCTCTATTCCTTTACAAGATGCCAAGCAGGGACAATGCCTTACACCGCATAACCTCCCCCCCCCCATTGTCTCAGCAATTCACCTGTTACCAGTGACCTGGCCAAGAAAGACATTCAGGGCCAGAGTGAGTCCCCAATCGATGACAATGTGGAGGACAAAGTTTACATAGCATTAGAGGAAGAAACAGTCAGAAATGATGATCAGGTAATGTGGCAAAAGAAGGTCAGGAATGGTGATGAGTTAGTGAGTGAAACAATGCTTATAATTCCTATATTACTATTTGAAAACCAATATACTCTTGTACTACATATAAATTCGTACCAAATAAATAAATAAATACCATTTATGAGTGGTGTGGAATAATTATCCTCCCACAGAACTCGTTTTCTTTGCAGACAGCCTGATAGAAAACCCTGTAAGGTAAGGAGGTACTCCTACCTGTATCGAGTATTTTAAACCTCAGGTGAGCGATTTCTCTATGAATTTTCGATGTTTCTCACCAAAAGCGGAGGTTTTAGCAAAAAAAAAAAAAAATTCCATAAATGGTCGGGACTGGTTAGTGTCGGAGGTGCGAAAGTGCTCGGGACATGACGGGTTAAAAACTGCCTTAACTAAACCATTCTCTGCTAATGCTG
Organism: Coenobita brevimanus; assembly: GCF_032717465.1. NCBI lineage: Eukaryota > Metazoa > Arthropoda > Malacostraca > Decapoda > Coenobitidae > Coenobita > Coenobita brevimanus. The sequence goes on from NC_137041.1 coordinate 25,068,571, forward strand.
CTGTGTTGCCAGAAACATTATGAACGGTAATACCAGACGATTCTACTCAGTCAAGAGTGTTTTTCTTGGACAACTCGATCACAGTTTGTCTGTGCTACTAGTTCAGCTGGGAGCCGTCTTCCCTACTGATTAATTGTCTCCGCCTCGTTTGGTCCCTCTTGACATCCTCTGTCTGTTCTGTTCTTTTCATATGTGACTCTATTCCATCACGCCATCTGACTCTGCCTTCTACCCCTTACGGATTCCCCCTACAGTCTATTGACTTGATTGTTTTTTATCACCCTTGATCACATGACGATACAGTAATTTACTTTCCCTTACCATGTCACCGATCATCTTCCCACGTGCGATGTTTCACACTTCCTTTCTGTTTTTTTTCTTTCTTAACGAAATAGCTAACAGACATTTAAAAATATTCATATCTGTCAGCTCTTAAAATCTTACCTCCTTTGATTCATATGCCCAGAATTTTGCCTCAGAGGCCACCAATGGTGTCTCACCTGTTTCATATAATCATCAATTTCAATTTCCTTGGCATTTTGCGAGAATATGTCATTGCTGATTTATACCCCGACCTTCATTCATTCTTTCATTTATTTCCCATTCACTTCCTCTTCCTTCCGCAATCACCGATCACAAAAATTTACTTGCTCCACCTGCCTCACCTCTTGTGCGTCACTGTCCGTTATTCGTGTTTGACCATCTCTTCCCTTTCTACTGCCTAGCAGTCCTGACTTGTATACAATGACCTTCAGCCCTCCAACCTGTAGAATGCCCCTCCAACCCAACACTATGCTGCAATATATTTTCTGCATTTACATCTAGAGTATTTCCACGTCATCATCAAATAGTAACTTCTATTTATCTCCTCCTATCAGATTAACACACTATAAATCCATTACGTCAAAGAACCAGAAAGATCTTAGGGTAGAATCTTGGTGCAAATCCTCCTGTAAATTGAAGGAATCAAGAGTCTCCCCTACCCGTGTTCACTGCCGTTACTGAAGCGCTATTCATTTCCTGTATGATTCAGTCAAATGAAAACTTAGCAGTCTGTGAAACATGAACATTCAGTAGTCCACGTATAACGTTATCAAAGCATTCTTGTTGGTGACGGTAAAACTGCTTGTGACCTCTTCATTTTCTCTGTAACACTTGTGCGAGAGAGTATGTACGGTATATATTGTTTGGAGCAGCACTCTGCTAGGGGTTTAGAGAAAAAGCTGTCCATAAGATTGAAAACTATATTTTGTCTATTCTTCCTAAGTTAATAAAATTACATTCCTCTCTATTGAATACAACGCTATAACAAAAGACTATAAATGGAACATGGTGTTAGCCAAGAAACCTTGTTATGTAAAGGATGTAGTGCCGTAGTATTGTTTTGCATCACCAATGACCGACGCGTAAAATGACGCAAATTGATGAAAATCATCTCAGTATGGTGGACGAATTTTAAAGGCAATTGCCATAATGCGCTTTACCTTCTTCCATCCATTTACCCAATCATCTATCCATCTCTCCAACCATCCTTTAATCGTCAAATTTGTAACCACTGAAACTTATTTCCCTATACCCTCATCCACCTAGCCATCCACACATCTATCCAATGTGTTATCATTCATCCCTATTCTTCTTTGTCTTCCCTCATCCACCATCCCTTCATCCCTCCATCCAACATGTTACCACTCACCTGTATTTACATTTATCATCAGTGTATTCATCCATCCATCCATGCATGCACTGAATCATCCAATCAGGCATTCATCCATTAATTCAATCATTCAACCAGCCTTCCATTCATGTCAATCATCATTTCATCCAGGATGTCATCAATCACAGACCACATTCAGCTTGCACCCACCCATCCATTTATTCAACTAATCGTCTATTCACCCATCCATCCATCAATTCACCTAATCATGCCTCCCATTCATCCACCCAGTCATTCATTCCTTCACAATATCACCACTCACCGACCACCTCCAGCTTAATACTCCTGGTGGTGACTGGCTTGGTTGAGATGGAACACTCGTAGAAGCCTGAGTCTGATGGCTGGGGCCGCCTGAGCACCAACACCCAGTCGCCCGTGGTAGGGTCCCGGTGGGCGGAGAACCTGTCGTCGGTGGTAAACGTGAAGGCGCCCACGGTCAGCATTGTCAAGTCCCGGTGCCGGATCCAAGATACCTTCCAGTGGAACATGGACACGGTAAATTCTGATCGACGCAGAATGGAGGAAAAAACGATAAAATGCAGGGTGAACCGTAGGTAGGAAATAGAATAAAATGCTGGATGCAGAGACTGACAAAAAATATATATATATATATATATATATATATATATATATATATATATATATATATATATATAGATAGATAGATAGATAGATAGATAGATAGATAGATAGATGAACAGAATAAGGATAAATTTTAGGATGCGCAAAATAAAGAGAACACGGTATCTTTGGGTGTTCACAGACTAAATGGAAACCAATAAAATTCAGGGTGAAGAGAGCTGAGAGAACACAGCATATTTAATTGTGCACAGACTGTAAAGAAATCGTTAAACTGTAATGTGAACAGAATGGAGAAAACAGTTTGATTTAGGGTGTACATAAACTTTTTTTTTTCTTTTTCACACAATACAGTATATCAAGGGCCAATTTCACATCTTAAGATTCTGTCTTGCACCTCTCCCTTGATCCCTTTAGGATGACGACTTTATCCCTTCAATCCTGCTAACACCTGAAGAATTTACTGAACAAAAACAGGATTTCAATATGAATGTGTTGACTGAAAATCTGTTCTAAAGCTTTTACAATCCCGGCTTTCACTATTCATTCACAACAAGCAGCATATGACCAGGGTCAGGTGGGTTGTCTGTGCCCCCTCATGGCGATTTACTCTCAGCAACTTGGCTACTCTAGAGTCTAGACCGATCCTCCCCCTTCTTCTCTGGATACATCCAGCACAGCCCATTGTTACACATGCAGTTATTTATTATTATGTAGCTATTTTGCCCTTAGCTATCTGTCATTATGATGAAATGACGGATTACTTTAACTGTTCCAGCGAACCCTGCTAGCGATACTAGGCTGTGAAAGTCTACGTGCTGCCGAAAAAGAACTTGGATCTACTCACGGATTTCGACCCAAGATTCCGAGCCTTGCAGGGGAGGTGAGCCGGTGACCCCACTGCAGCGGTTATCTGTTCAGGGGAGTCGTCGGCGAAGTGTGGGCCTTTGGGAGGATTCAGGAGGGCCCAGTCAGGGACACCCACTGCATGACCACCCAAGGTATTGGACTGCAACACACTGTCCACCATCTGTACATCTGACGAAGCAAAGATGCATCTGTATTGCACATATCAGTTAGAAAATATCAACCACCTGATTGTCTTTCTCACCAATCGAAGTGGTGTCTTATGATAAAAAATCAAGGAACTGAAGTGTAGAAAAGAGGGAGAGCCATCAACAGAATGTTGGGAAACATACAGCAAAACTGTCACATACGTTTACTCGTATGTACTGTATAATTATATCCCAGAATAAAAATATCTTACTCTATCCATAATCTGGAAATAATTGTTTCATAGAAGAAAAATCAATACACATATCTGTGATTCCCTGATTTCGTGCCACGTTTTCATAATACGCGCAAATCATTACTTTAAATCCAACTGGGAAGAAATATCTAGGGGCTGTACTTGCTTTTTGATCATAATCAGTTAAAATTTATTACTGATCTGGAATTTAATTGTTAGAAGAACCCCAAAGTCAGGAAATGAAAAGTGACAAAAATTGTCGCAGTAAATAAAATTATATATGTAATATGTATACTCGTAATAAAGAAATGCAGTGTAGTAAGTCGGTAAGACACACAGTAACACGGAAATGGAAGGGGGATGAAAACATTGCACTTATTCTCGTTTCGGAAGCATGGCTGAGGTAAGTTTGATATGATTCGGGACGACACTCTCTGGGTGCTGCTCATCCTTTATGAGAGATTAACAACAAAATTATAAAATATGTAGGTAGATGAGGCTGAAGGATGAGATTCCATTATTACTTTTGCACTCATCCAGCACTAACAAGGTATATGGGCCTGAAGGGGTCCTCCCTGTTTTTCTCAAGAACTGTGCTTCTGTTCTTAAACCGTGCCTACGCAATTTTTTCGCCTTTGTCGACTGGTATCATTCACTCTTGCTGGAAGTTTGCTGTCATTCAGCCTGTCTCAAAGAGGGGTGACCATTCCCAGCCCTTTGACTTTCTCCCAATTGCTTTAACATCCTGTATTTCTAAAGTTTTAAAATCTGTTCTTAAAAAAAAAAAAAAAAAAAATCTATTACATCCTTTTATCCGATTGTCAGTGTGGCTAGGGACGTTCCACTGGTGAACTTCTCACCTTCCTTTCAGACTCCCACTCATTCCTCTTTAGGGAATTTGGCGAAAGCTTTGCCATCACACATGACATCTCAAATGCTTTCGATCGAGTCTGGCCTAAATCTTTAATATCTAAACTGCGCTCTTACGGTTTCTGTCCTCCTGTCTGTGCTTCATCTCTAGTTTACTTTATGTTCGTTCTGTAACTGCTATTGTAGATGGCCTCCGTTCTGTTCCTAGAGCTATCAATAGCAGTGTTCCTTAGGACTCTGTCCTGTCAATAACTCCCTTTCTTCTATTCATCAATGTCCTTTTAAACTGTATGTCTAAGCCTATCCACTCGAACGCCGATGACTGCACCCTTTACCTTTCCATTCGTTTCTCGCAAATTCAATCGCAGCAGTTACTTCAACAAACAAGGAATGAGGCAATGGCACCATTAGTGTCTGATGTGGCTCATATCCCAGATTGGGGTAAAAGCTATCTTGTTGTTTTTAATGCATCAAAAACTCAGATCTTACATCTTTCGACCCATCAAAATCTTCTGCAGGAATATAATTTAATTTGTAACAATATCATCTAACTCAATCCTGCACCAACAATGAATATACAGTACTTGGGGTCTCATTCTCTCGGGATTTATCTCTGAATTATCATATTACCTCTCTGGTAAAATCTGCTTCCAAGAGATTAGGTGTGCTAAGCCGACTCCATGTCTTCTTTACCCCTGCATGGTTGTTGACTTTGTTAGGGGGTTTTATTCTCCTCGATGTGGATTTCAACTCTTATGTGTGGGGAGGGTCCCCACATACAGCTTTTCTCACCAAGGTGGAGTCAAAGGATTTTCGTCTCATTAACTCATCTTACTGGTTTCCTTCAATATCTGTCTCTTCGCTGCACTGCTGCATCTTTACCTCTTTTCTACTGTTGCTTCAACGGTCGCTGCTCCTCTGAACTGTCTGCTTCCCTCCCTCCACCACCACCCGTCTAGTAACAAACTCTCATCCCTTTCAAGCATTCCTCTCTTATGCAAGAGTTCTCCTTTACTCTGAAACTGTCTTCCTCTTTCTGTATTTCCTACTGCCTATGATCAGTGACTTAAACGCAATGTGCCCAGGCATCTCGATATGATCGAATCTTGAATTTGGCTCTCTCTCTTATTTGGTCATTAGTTTTTCTTGTACGCAACACTCTTGCAGGCAACTGGCCTTTGTTTTCTCCATCCTTGAATGAAATAAAACTCTCACTGGCTTCAGTATTCACAAAGTGTACGAAGCTGATAATGTACCTCCTGTTTTTCTCTAAAACTGTGCTTCTGAGCTGACAGTCTCCCGAGGTAAAATGTTATGTCCTTGTCAAGTTACACCATTTTACTTGCTGAAAGTTATCTTTAATAAAGCAACGTCTTAACTAACTGCCCAATTGTTTTGATATCTGTGTATGTAAGGTCTTTGAATCTGCCATTTACAGGAGCACTTTGAAGCATCTTTCCCGGTACAGCCTTCAATCCGAAAATCAGTATGGGTTCTGACAGGGGTGCACCACCAGCACTTCATTCCACCTTCATTTCCTCCCCTCTTTGCCATCCCCTTCCAGGACTTGGCTCCTGTCTTGTCACAGAATCTCTTCTGTCTCATCACTAATGATTTGCACTACACATCTAGCCCTATCCACTCATTTGCTGATGACTCCACCCTTCACATTTCCACCCACTTCTCTCTGCAGCAATCACAGGAGTGCCTTTGGCAATTACGGGTGAGGCTATGGCACAGCTAACTGTTTACCTGGTTATTATTTTTGCTTCGGGTAATAGAAATCTTGATGATTTTACCACACAGCTGGTTGGATGACTTTATATCGGAGTTGTTTCTAAACTCTCAGGGTTTGAGCCAAATTTTGGCTAACACAAGCACTAAGAATATACTTACTGTGTGTCTTTCTGTCCTTAGACATGGACAGATTGGTATAAATGGATGTCATCAAAAGTAAAAGTACTGAATTTTTACATGGAAATCTCAAAAATTAGATTCTTCTTTCCAAATTAGATGCAACAACAGAGTTCACATAAGCGCCATAGTTTGGAAGACAAAGAACTTTGAACATGTAAAAGTAAAAACCTCACAGTTAAATCGATTTTTTTTAACACTATTATACCTCTCTCAGGTCTAAACCTGAACATTGCTGAAAAATGTCAGTTTTAAATACAAAATCGTAATGCACAACGCTTTTTAATGAAGAGTTAAAAGGAAGCTTAATATTTTAAGCTATACAAAATGAAGTTTGTAAAACTTACTATCATGCAGGCAGACCCAATTTTTGGTTTATATTTCTCTATGGCCTGAATTCTCCTTTGTTGTATACCACTCCATTTTCCTGTAGGAACACGAATTTAATGCTGATGGGAAGGTAGAATCAGAAGAAAACAATGCAACAAGTAGAAACGAAAAAAAAATAAAAATAGTATGGTTGCTGTAGGGCGCTGACGAAAAGAATCCATAATGCTGGCGTCTCATAAAATGTGTATAGTCAGTTTCAGTCTTTTCGGGCTATGGCCTACATTTTCTTGAAAAGTGTTTCATTTTATTTCTGATACATAAATGACAGGTCGTCAAGAAGAGTATGAACAAAACTTATTACAGTATATGAGACGCAGAACTGAAGAAAAATAGATTTGGAAGAGTTTACTGTTATGACTGGTATTTTCAGTTATGGTGACTTTGAGCTGTAGTGTGATGGTGAAGCTCTGGTTGTGATGGCGGTGTGGTAATATGGTGGTTGTGATATGGTGTAGCGATCGAGTGGTTGTGATGGCGTGTAAGGGTATTTTGGTGTTGTAAAGTAGTAAGGTCGTTATAGTACAATGCTCTCGTAGTAATGGTGTGGTGAGAATTTTTTCTATATTCTTGCTTCTGTACGTACATTGGTAATTATTAAAAACTTATATTTCATGAATGATTATCATATTCCAATCACTCTGAGTGGATGTATATCTAGATAGCATGTACTAGAGATGATACTAACATTGTCCCAATTACACAGGAAAGAGCATAAAAACTCTCTCTCTCTCTCTCATATATATATATATATATATATATATATATATATATATATATATATATATACCCTGAAAGTAATAGAAGTATATGCACCAACTTCTCAAAGCCCAGATGAAGAAATGGAAACATTCTATGATGACATCTCCCAGATTATGGGAGAAGAAAAGACCACATATACTATACTTATTGGAGACTTCAATGCAAAAGTTAGAAAGTCGAAAAATGGAGAAGCATGTGTGGGAAAATTTGGAGTGGGAGAAAGGAATGAAAGAGGTGAAATACTGGTAATTTTGCTGAAATGTTTAACATGAGAATAATGAACACATTCTTCCATAAAAGAACAGGGAGAAAGTGGACCTGGAGAAGCCCATAAGGAGAAACAAAGAATGAAATCGACTTCAATAGAGCAGATAAGAAAACACGATCACAAATGTCACAGTTATCAACAAAGTAAATAAAGGAACTGATCATAGAATGGTGGGTTGCACAGCCAGACTCAATTTCAGAAGTGAAAGAAAGAAGATGATTAAAGATAAAAAGATATGCCCAATAATAGTTAACGAAAACAAAGCAGCCTTTCAGTTGGAAATAAGGAACAGACCAGACTCTAAGTAATGCTGAATGTGACATTGTTGAGCTGAATGACGAACTAACAAAAGTGCTAACAGAATCAGCGGAGGTAGTAGGAAAACCTAATACAACCAAAGCCAAGAAATATTCAGAAAAGACACTCCAGGTTATGAAAAAAACGAAGGGAAATGAAAGTAAAAACAAAGAATGACGAAATAGAACGGGTGGAACTAAATAAGCTTATCAACAAAAAACAAAGAGAAGAAAAATGAAAGAGAAAGATGAATCAGATCAAAGAAATCATCAAGAACGGTAGAAGTCTTAAACAGGTCCGAATTAAATGACACTAGGAAAGCAACAAATGACATCATTGAAAGAAAAAATAAAATAAAATCATTAAATGCTGAGATAAGATGGTGAAGAGAGTTGAAGAATTTTACAGGGAACAGTATGCACCAAAGACAGTAATACCAATAGCTAACTTTTCAGTTGACACAAGTGAAATACCTGAGGTAACACTAGACGAAGTAAATGTTTGTCTTAAAAATATGAAAAGAGGGAAGGCTCCGGGAGAAGATGGAAAAGTAACACATTTACTGTTTGATGCAGGTGTAGAAGCACAAAATAGGCTTGCTCACTTATTTAACCACTGTATCAAACAGAAGAGAATTCCCAAAACATGTTGTAATGCAATAGTTATTTTACTCTACAAAAAAGGTGACTCAAAAGATCTTAGTAACTATCGGCCCATTAGCTTATTATCAGTCATTTACAAACTCTTCACTAAAGTCCTTACGAACAGAATAGCAACAATTTTCGAGGAAAACCAACCTCGTGAACAGGCAGGATTCCGAAGCGGGTATTCGACCACTGATCATCGACACACAATGAATCAGCTAATTGAGAAAACTACAGAATATAATAAACCACTGTGCTTAGGTTTTGTTGATTACGAAAATGCTTTTGATTCAGTGGAGCACATAGCAATTATAAATTCATTGCGAGAACATGGAGTTAATGAGAACATTGTAAAACTGCTCGAAAACATATCAAAAGAGGAAACTGCTACAGTTAAATTACATAAGGACTCGGAAAAAACTAGGATTGAGAAGGGCGTGAGTCAGGTAGATACTATTTCACCAAAATTATTTACAGCATGCCTAGAAAGTATTTTCAGAAGCAAGACTGGGAAAACAAAGGAGTGAACATAGATGGAGAAAAGCTAAACCATTTAAGATTTGCAGATGACATTGTCCTAATCTCAGAAACAGCGGAGGCATTGCAAGAAATGTTAAATGATCTGAACAAAGAAAGTCTTAAAGTAGGACTGAAGATGAACCGGAGTAAAACTAAAGTAATGTTTAATCCACAAACACCAAAGAGGGTTATCAGAATAAGCGATGAAATTCTTGAAGAAGTTAAGGAGTATAACTACTTGGGACAAATACTAAAATAAACGAAAGATCATGATAGCGAAATAAAATGACGCATTACAATTGGATGGAAAGCTTTCGGTAAACATAGGGACATTATAAAAAGTAGCTTGCCAGCTTGTATGAAACGAAAAGTATATAACGAATGTATAATTCCAGCTATGACGTATGGTTGTGAGACCTGGAAACTGAGAAAATCATCGAAAAAAATAAATTCATCCGTTCTCATAGAGCAATGGAAAGGTCATTGTTGGGAATATCTTTAAAAGACAGGAAAAGATCAACTTGGGTGAGAGAGCAGACTAAAATCAAAGATATTATAGAAGTTATAAAAGAACAGAAATGGAGGTGGGCAGGCCATATAGCAAGAATAAGGGATAACCGATGGAGCAAGAGGCTGACTGACTGGACACCAAGAGATTGTAAGTGAAGCAGAAAAAGGCCAGACAGGAGATGGAGAGATGAGATAGAGAACTTTGCAGGGAAAACATGGCAAAGATTGGCTCAGCCAAGGAATTCGTGAAGAAGATTGGGGGAGACCTTTGTTCAGCAGTGAACTAGTTATGGCTGATGATATATATATATATATATATATATATATATATATATATATGTGTGTGTGTGTGTGTGTGTGTGTATGAGGGGGAAGGAACCAAAGGCAACAAGACCGCAAAACTGTTCCTTCCAATAGAAAAGCAAAATGAAAGAGAGATCCAAATTCAAGAGCCAATAATTCCGAGATGCCTGGACACACTGCGTTTGAAAGACTGGAGATCATAGGAAGCAGGAAATACAGACAGAGGGAGACAGTTCCAGAGTTGACCTGTTGCATAAATGAAGGAATGGGAGTAACGGTTAACATTTGCATTAGAGAGATGGACAGAAAAGAGATGAGAGTTTGCTGCTAGACGGGTGCTATACGCCTGTCGTAGAGGTGGAGGAATGCATGCAGACGGTTTAGAGGAGCAGTGACCATTGAAGTAGCGATAGAAAAGAGATAAAAATGCAACAGTGCGGCAAGGAGACAGAGATTGAAGGGAGTCAGTAAGAGGAGGAGAGTTAACGAGGCGAAAAGCCTTTGACTCAACCCTATTGAGAAGAGCTGTATGTGGGGAGTCTCCCCACACATGAGAGTTGTACTCCATGCAGGGACGGATAAAACACTTTTATAGACTCAACAACTGTGCAGGGGTAAAGAAGGAACAGAGTTGGCTTAGCACACCCAATCTCTTGGAAGCAGATTTTACAAGAGATGTAATATGATCTTTCCAAGATAAGTCCCGAGTAAATGAAACCCTAAGTATGTTCAAGGATGATGCAGGATTAAGTTGAATATTATTAAACATTAGTGGGTATACCTGTGGAAGATTTTGTCGGGTTTATATATGCAAAAACTGAGTCTTTGATGCATGAAAAACAACCAGATTATTTTTACCCCAGTTAGAGATACGAGCCAAGTAAGACATTAGGCGTGCCATAGCCTCATCCCTTGTTTGTTGAAGTAACTGCTCAGATGGACGTTGCGGGAATCAAATGGAAAGATGAAGGGTGGAGTCATCAGCATGAGTGGATAGGGTTAGATGTACAGCTTAGAAGGTCATTGATGAACAAAAGGAAGAGAGTTGGTGATAGGACAGAGCCATGAGGAACACCACTGTTAATAGATCTAGGAGAAGAACAATGGCCGTCTACAACAGAGGTTATAGAACGACCAGAAAGGAAGCTAGAGATGAGGGCACAGATAGAAGGATAGAAACCGTAAGAGGGCAGTTAGGAAATTAAAGATTTATGCCAGACTCGATCGAAAGCCTTTGAGATGTCAAGTGCAATGGCAAAGCTTTCGCCAAAGTCCCGAAAGGAGGATGACCAGGAGTCTGAAAGGTAGGTGAGAAGATCGCCGGTGGAGCGTCCCTGACGGAACCCATACTGACAATCAGAAAGAAGGTTGTGATAGGAAAGATGCTTTAAAATTTTTCTATTACGAACAGACTCGAAAACTTTTGAGATACAGGATGTTAAAGCGATTGGACGATAGTTGGAGGGTTGGGATTGGTCACCCTTCTTTGGGACTGGCTGAATGAGAGCAAACTCCCAGCAAGAAGGAAAGGTACAAGTTGATAGACAAAGGCGAAAGAGTTTGCCTAGGCAGGGTGTAAGCACAGAAGCACAGTTCTTGAGAACAACAGGAGAGACTCCATCAGGCCCATATGCCTATTAGCATTGAGGCCTGTGATGGCAGAAAATATATCAGCTGGAGATATTTTAATGTCAGCCATGAGGAAGTAAGAGGGGGGAAGTGATTGAGGAAAAGCACCAGAATCGTCTAAGGTGGAATTGGAGGAGCAAGTCTGACCTAAGAGATCTGCTTTATCAGTAGAAGAAATAGCTACTGAGCCATCAGAGTACAAAAGAGGAGGGAAGGATGATGAGGTAAAGTTGTTAGAAAGGTTTTTGGGAAGGTGCCAGTAGGAGCGGGAAGAATTCGAGTTAGAGAGTTGAGAGCATTTAGTAAGGATGAAATTATTTTTAGCAGAGCGAAGAACAGACTTAGCACGATTCCGGGCAGAAATGTATAAAAGATGTGTTTCAAGGGTGGGTTGGCTCCGGTACCTTTTATAGGCCCTCTCCTTGTTGCGGACAGCATTAGAACAAGCGTGAATAAACCAAAGCTTTCTTCCATTAGTCAAAGGATATGAGAAAGGAATGTATGCTTCCATGCCCGAGAGAATAACCTCCGTAATGCGCAAGGCACACCCAGATGGCTCCTGGCCATAGAAGCAATAATCATTCCAGGGAAAATCAAAGAAGTACTGCCTGAGGGCCTCCCGATCCGCGGCTCCGAAGTGCCAGAGATGACGTTTCTTTGGAGGGTCCACAGGCCGTACTGGAGCGATAGGACAGGTTAAGGTGATAAGGTTGTGATCGGAGGAGCCCAACGGAGAGAAAAGATTAACAGTGTAAGCAGAATGATTAGTTGTAATATGTGTGTGTGTGTGTGTGTGTGTGTGTGTGTGTGTGTGTGTGTGTTTGTGTGTGTGTGTGTTATGTGTCTATTGCACATTAGTTAGATACTGTCCTGTTCTTTGCAGATGATACTTTGTTGTTAAGTGAAAACGAAGGGGAGCTGCAAGGCTTGGTGGATGAGTTTGGAACAGTGTGTAAGAGACGGAATCAAAAGGTGAATGTAGGGAAGACTAAAGTGATGATCTTTCAGAGAGGTGAAGTCAGTGAATGTACAGTGATGTTGCATGGTGAGGACATGGAGAATGTGAGTACAAGTAATTGGGGAGTGTGATGAGTAAGGATGGAGGTTTGGAGGGTGAAGTGCTTGAAAGGATACAACAAGGAAGAAAGATTGCTGGTTTCTTGAAAGTAATGATAAGAAACAGGGAAGTGAGCACGGAAGTGAAAAATTTACTGCATGACAGTATTGTGATACCAACTCTAACGTATGGAAGTGAAGCTTGGACGTTGCTGGAAGGACACAAGTCAAGAGTGAGAGCAGTGGAATTGAGTTATTTAAGAGGAGCCTGTTGAGTCACATGGAGAGACAGGCTGACGAATGAGGATATAAAGGAGCGTTGTGGTGTGGATGTGGATATGACAGGAAGCGTTAGGAGGAACATACTGAGGAGGCTTGGCCATGTGGAGAGGATGGAGGGTGAGAGACTGACGAGGAGAGTGTATGTAAGTGAGACGGAGGGGGAAGAGGGAGGGGGGAGGCTGAGGATGAGAGGGAGGGATGGAGGGGAGAGGTACATAAGAGAGAGGGGTGAGTTGGGAGCAGGGCAGTGAAATAGCGGGGAACAGGGCGACATACAGGCGATTTGTTTGTGGCCCCTCCGTACGGGATTAAGGCGTCTGGGAATATATATATGTATATATATATATATATATATATATATATATATATATATATATATATATATATATATATATATATATTGTTGAACATAGAGAATGGAAGTAATGCGAGTATAAGTGGCTGGGGAATGGCTGGGAGAAGGAGGGAGGTGAGAAAGGAAGGAATCAGTAGGATAGAAGTTGTGGAAACAATGAAGAAAGTCAAATTGGGGAAAGCCCCAGGAACTGATGGAGTGTGTGGTGAAATGCTGAAGCATGGGGGAGAGATACTAGTAGAATGGATATGGAAGATGTGCAGATTGGTCTGGGAGGAAGGTCGAGTCCCGGAGGATTGGAAGTCACGTATAATTGTTCCCTTGTACAAAGGAAAAGGGGACAAAGTAGTGTGTGGCAATCATAGTTAGGGATATAACAGAGGAATTGGTTGGAGAAGAACAGGGAGGCTTTAGGAAGGGAAGAGGTTGTGTAGATCAGATATTAATTCTTAGATCTTTAGTGGAAAAATTTCTAGAGAAGAGAAAGATGTTGTATGCGGTCTTCAAGGGTTTGGAGAAAGCATATGACAGGGTGGATAGACAAGGATTGTGGAAAGTATTAAAAATATATGGAGTAGATGGGAAGTTGTTGAATGCTGTGAAGAGTATGTATGATGGTGCTAAGGCTGCAGTGCGTGTAGATGGTGAACTGAGTGAATTTTTCTCTTTGAAGGTTGGACTGAAACAGGGATGTGTCATGTCTCCATGGTTGTTCAATCTGTACATGGATGTTGTAATAAAAGAGATACACGGTAGGGAGGTGGATGTTGGAGTGGCCGTGGTGAGAGAGGGTTGTGTTTGGAAACTCCCTGTACTGTTGTTTGCAGATAATACTGTGTTGTTGAGTGAAGACGAAGGGGAGCGGCAAGGCTTGGTGGATTATTCTGGAACAGTGTGTAAGAAACGGAATCTAAACGTGAATGTAGGGAAGAATAAAGTGATGGTCTTTGAGAAGGGTGAAGTCAGTGAATGTACAGTGGCTGGATGGTGAGGAAATGAAAAATGTAAGTACGTTTAAGTACTTGGGGAATGTGATGAGTAAGGATGGAAGTTTGGAGGGTGAAATGCTTGAAAGTGTACAACAAGGAAGAAAGATTGCAGGTTCCTTGACAGCAGTGATAAGAAACAGAGAAGTGAGCACGGAAGTGAAAAAGTTACTACATGACAATATTCTGATACCAACTCTAACGTATGGAAGTGAAGCTTGGACGTTGTTGGAAGGACACAAGTCAAGAGTAAGAGCAGTGGAAATGAGTTATTTAAGAGGAGCCTGTGGAGTTACATGGAGAGGCAGGCTGACAAATGATGATATAAAGGAGCGTCGTGGGTGAGGATGTTGATGTAATAGGAAGCGTTAGGAGGAACACACTGAGGTGGTTTGGCCATGTGGAGAGGATGGAGGCTGAGAGACTGATAAGGAGAGTGTATGTGAGTGAGGTGGAGGGGGGGAGGGGTAGGGGGAGGCCGAGGATGAGACAGAGGGAAGGAGTGGAGAGGTATATGAGAGAGGGAGGTGTGAGTTGAGAGCAGGGAAGTGAAATGGAGGGAGACAGGGCGACGTGGAGGCAATTTGTTTTGGCCAGCCCGTGCGGGATTGGGTCTATGAATGTGCGTGGATGTAGTACGATTGAGGCTAAAAGGGAGGAGATTGGTAGAATGTTTGTGAGAAGAAAGTTGGATGTGTTAGCTTTGAGTGAAACGAAGATGAAAGGGAAGGGTGAGTCTATGTTTGGAAGTGTGAATGGAAGATTGTCAGGTGTTGATAGAGGAAGGGCAAGAGAAGGTGTGGCCTTGTTAGTGAGTCCGGAAGTACAGCAGTGTGTGATTGAATGGAAGGAGGTGTCATCGAGACTGATGTGGGTGAAAGCGAAATTTGAACGTGAGTTGTGGGTGTCTGTGAGTGCATATGGGGCTGGTAGTGAAAAGGATGAAGAAGAGAGGGAGTCTTTCTGGAATGATGTTGAAGAGTGTCTGCAGAGTTTTGGAGCGAATGCGAATGTGGTAATGATGGGAGATCTGAATGCTAGAGTGGGAAATGTAGCAGTTGAAGGTGTAGTTGGTATGAATGGTGTGCCTGGAAGAAATGAAAATGGGGAGCGAATGATAGCGATGTGTGTTGAGCGAGAGATGATGATTGGAAATACGCTGTTTGAGAAGAAAGATATTTATGATATTTATAAGTATACATGGGTGAGACAGGAGGGTGGAAGAGTTGTTGATAGAGCTTTGATGGACTATGTGATTGTGTCTAGGAATGTAATAGGAAGATTGTTGGATGTGAGAGTTCTGAGAGGGGAGGGTGGAGGTATGTCTGACTACTACCTGGTGGAGGGAAAGTTAAGAGTAGGTAAGAGATGGGTGAGAGCTAGGAGGGTTAGGTGTGGCAGGGAGGTTTTGAAAGTGAGTGAGTTGGATAAAAGAGAGAAAAAGATAGAGTGTCAGGAGAAATTGAAAGATAAGTGGAACGCAGTGAAAAATGGGGAAAATGGCAGTGTGGAGGAGGAATGGCAGTTATTTAAGAGTGTTGTGGTGGGGCATGCAGAAGAGGTGTGTGGTGTGCAACGTGTGGGTGGTGGTGTAAGAAAAGGAAGTGAATGGTGGTGCGAGGAAGTAAGTATGGCTGTGGCTGAGAAGAGACGTGCATATGAAGTGTGGCTGCAGAGGAAGGATGAGATGTCATATGAGAGGTATAAGGAAAAGAGGAATAGGGCGAGAAGGGCTGTCCGTGATGCTAAAGTGGCAGCAGATGAGAGGTGGGGTAGGCAGGTGACAGAGAATTTTCAACAGAATAAGAAAATGTTTTGGAAGGAGGTGAAAAAGGTGCTAAAGGGAGAGTCTGGGAAGGAAGAACGAGTAAAAGCAGAGGATGGAAGGATGTTAATTGAGATGGATGCAGTAAGGAAGAGACGGGCAGAGTATTTTGAAAGATTGTTAAATGTAGAGGAGGAAAGGGTGGCTGAGATTGTGGCGGATGGAAGGGTGCAAGGAATAAATGTGTTGGGAGACTTGAATGATTCTTTGATCACGAAGGAGGCAGTGGAGAAGGCAGTAAAGGAGATGAAAACAGGGAAAGCTGCAGGTATGGATGGGTGTGCTGTGGAATGCCTGAAGGGTGGTGGAGTGACTATTGTTGACTGGTTAGTAAGACTGTTGAATGCGTGCTTTGTGAAAGGTATGGTGCCAGTTGACTGGGCAAGTGCTTGTGTGGTCCCGTTGTATAAAAGCAAGGGTGATAAGTATGAATGTACTAGCTTTAGGGGTATAAGTCTGTTGGGTGTTGTAGGTAAGGTGTATGACAGAGTGTTAATTATGAGAGTTAGAGAGGGTACAGAGGGAGTGATTGGTGATGAGCAGTGTGGCTTTAGGAGAGGGAGGGGATGCGTGGATCAGGTGTTTGCGGTGAGACAAGTGTGTGAAAAGTATTTAGCGAAAGGCAAGGATGTGTTTTGGGCATTTATAGATTTGGAGATAGCGTATGACAGAATTGATAGGGAGGCTTTGTGGACTGTTTTAAGATTGCATGGACTTGATGGTAGGTTACTAAAAGGGGTGAAAAGTTTTTATGTAAATAGTAGAACGTGTGTAAGAGTGGGAAATGCTGTGAGTGATTGGTTTCCTGTGAGAGTGGGGCTGCGACAGGGATGTGTGATGTCGCCTTGGTTGTTTAATATTTACATGGATGGTGTTGTAAGAGAGGTGAATGCAAGAGTTTTAGGTGGAGGTCTGAATCTGGTGAATGTTGATGGTGGAGAGTGGAATCTGAAGCAGCTGCTGTTTGCAGATGATACTGCACTGGTGGCTGATTCAGAGGAGAGATTGAGACAGTTGGTAGAGGAATTTGGAAGGGCGTGTGAAAGGAGGAAATTGAAAGTAAATGAGAAAAAGAGTAAAGTGATGAAGTGTACGAAGTTGGTAGATGGTAGGGGGATGAATATAGTTTTGAATGGCGAGTTGCTTGAGGGGGTAGAGTGTTTTAAATATCTAGGGTCACATGTTGCTGTGGATGGAAGAATAGATGCAGAAGTGAAGTTTAGAATAAATGAAGTAGGAAAGGTGCTGGGAGGAATGAAAAAAGTGTTTAGATGTCGTTTGCTTAGATTGGATGTATAGAGAAGACTGTATGAGAGTGTTGTGGTACCGACTGCATTATATGGGGCTGAAACATGGAATATGGGTGTAGCAAAGAGGAAAAGTTTGAATGTAATAGAGATGAGGTGTCTGAGGAGTATGTGTGGAGTGACGCGTATGGATCGAGTGCGGAATGATGAAGTGCGAAGGAGAGCTGGAGTTGTTCGGGAGATGGCTGGTAGAGTTGAGCAGAGGGTGTTGCAATGGTTTGGGCACATGGAGAGAATGGATAATGAGCGATTGGTGAAAAAGATAACTAGATCTGATGTGAGAGGTGTACGGCTGAGAGGAAGACCACGAATAGGATGGATGGACAGTGTGAAGAGAGCGCTGGATGCGAGAGGGATGTCTGTTGAGCAAGGAAGAGTGGCTGTGCGTGACAGAAATTAATGGAGAGAAATTGTGAATGAATAAGTGATGACGTAGCCCCGAGGGGATATTCTCCCGCATTTGGTCTGATCAGCTATTTCAGGTCAGGTTCGGGTAAGGGGATGAGTTGGTTATGATGTGGCAGGGGTAAACCAGCTCTGCTGTCGGGCCCTACTGTGGATGTCACTGATTGCATTGCGCAGTTGACCCTTGTGCGGTGTGGTGCGGTGAGGATCTGTTCGTTCTCCCCTCTGAGGCTAAGATGCGAACGAATGTGTTTGAATGGATGAGTAAATGGGGAGTGTCGTCCTGTCTCGGCTACCTCCCTTTCCTTGGGGGAAGCAGCCTAGGTATATATATATATATATATATATATATATATATATATATATATATGCTATAATCCTTGAAGCGTATTTGTCTGTGTGACAAATGCAACGGAAAGTGGAAAAATAATTTCACTGTGAACTTGGCAGTATGGTTGGAAATGAATCACAGATGGAGCCGTTTAAGTTGCATGTAAACGGACATTTTGAAAAGAGGCGTTTTTATCCCTAATTAGTGTTCCCATTGGTGTTATATAACGCTAAAAAATGCAATGGTGCGTCTTCATGGAATTTTTTTGCATTCCACGGGAAGAAGTGTAGTTCAGAAACGATAAGCACTGGGCCAAGTGCTTAGCATCCCAAACGAGTCCCAAGGCGCTGCAATATGTCCTACTTTATATACATATTGTTCTGAGCGTCTGTCTCCCTATCAGTGTGAGGGTGTACGTGTAACGCAACCGAAACTGGACCGAAAATTTCGGTTAAATTTGGTACTTCGATTGAAACTGTCACAGATAGACCCATTTCAGTTTCATGAAGATTGAAATTATCTATAGGGATTTTTTGGTCGCTAATGTTTGTCGTCACTGGCGTTGCTTTATGTTGAAAATGCAGTTGGAACATTTCCGTGGAGCTGCTGAGGAGACACATACGTCATTAGTTGTGAACAATGCAAAGCGGGGTTCATAAACGGCTTTCATTTGGACAGGTACTGAGTGGACAGCTAGGGCCGCAAGGCATTTGTGATATACTACAGTTCTGTGTGTGTGTGTGTGTGTGTGTGTGTGTGTGTGTGTGTACCCGCAACTGGAACAAGGATTTCGAAGAAGCTCAGCAGCAAGCAACTGAGTGACCAAAGGGTCTGTTTCATGTGTATGCTGACTAAAATTTGCTAAAGCAGTGCTTTGACCCCTAGTGGTTCCCAGTGGTATTGAAGCTTATTGGCGTCCATGCATAAACCTTTGGTCTCGAGTAAACCGAAGCACGGTCCCGACAGAGAGAGAGAGAGAGAGAGAGAATCACACAATGACCAATTCAGGTGCATTGGAAGATCATAAACCATTAGGTCTGAGACAATAAATCGACAACATGCACGATTTGCCAGCTTCTGGCGTAGGATTGCCACCCAACTAACGCAGAAGCTTGCACTGGGTGGTCCCAGGAACTTGGTGGGGTCATATGAACGCGCTCCTGCTAAAATGTAAGGCCACTTTCTTTCGCATGTAGCTACATAACAACGCTATATGATTGGCGAGTCGTTCAGTTTTCATTCAGACTGATCCACGGGTTATGGAGCTGTAAAAAAAAAAAAAAAAAATTGCATGTGTTCAGTAACCTCCAGCAGTTTAAGTTTGTGTTCAAACCTTATACAAACGCAGATATGCATGATCACGTACCACAATTGTAGCACGTAAAAGAAACCGTTGATCCTACATCCTTTGACCAGCAAAGTCCTCCACGAGATTATCCTGTAATATCACATATTATTCAGCTCTATCCTTCATATCTGTTAATAACATTGGGTTTCTTTCTGTTGTGACCTACTGTAGATTATATTAACTTATTTGCAATGTTGGCCTCCAAACGCTTAGGTATGCAGTGCTGACTGTGGATGTGTAGAGCCCTCCTGGCAGAACATTCTCAATCTTTTGAGCCCAAATCTTTAATATAAGAATTTACCGATACCCGTCATTCACGCATGCAACAGGGCAAATATGGAACTGTTTCTCAGACTGTATTTCACTCTGCCATGACTTCCAGTGTTTTAAGTGCAATGAGTCCTGACATCTCCAAATAAATGGATGTTAAATTTGGCTTTGTGTCTTTTTGTTTGTCTGATTGTTTATTCAAGGCAACAACTTCGCTGGCATTTGGCCCTTGGTTCTTTCTTTTTGCTAAAAAATTTATTTGTTTCAAATTAAATGATGATGAAAATAATGATGTTGATGATGATGTTGGTTCTGTGTGCTGTGAGCTGAAGAGCTGAGGTGAAAAATAGATATAATGAGGGAAAGTAATGCAGCAATTGTAAGACAAATAACTAATTAAAAAAAGTGATACACAAGAGGACAACTCTATGGTAAGAACAGGGATTGATAGGTTATATAATAACAGCGACTGTATTAGTAATAGAACGGAAAGCACTGTTTAGAATGGGATGATACTATTATGAACAGAGGGAAAATATTGTTTAGTGGAAAGTCTATCTATCTATCTCTTGCCAGACGCCTCAATCCCGTTTGGGGTGGCCACAAACAAATCGCCTCCAAGTCGCCCTGTCCCCGGCCATTTCACTGCCCTGCTCCCAACTCACACCTCCCTCTCTCATATACCTCTCCACCCCATCCCTCCATCTCATTCTCGGCCTCCCCCTCCCTCTTCTCCCCTCCACCTCACTCACATACACTCTCTTCGTCAGTCTTTCACCCTCCATCCTCTCCACATGGCCAAACCACCTCAGCGTATTCCTCATAACGCGTCCTATCACATCCACATCCACACCACAACGCTCCTTTATATCCTCATTCGTCAGCCTGTCTCTCCATGTGACTCCACAGGCTCCTCTTAAATAACTCATTTCCATTGCTCTCACTCTTGACTTGTGTCCTTCCAACAACGTCCAAGCTTCACTTCCATACGTTAGAGTTGGTATCACAATACTGTCATGTAGTAACTTTTTCACTTCCATGCTCACTTCCCTGTTTCTTATCACTGCTTTCAAAGAACCAGCAACCTTTCTTTCCTGCTGTACCCTTTCAAGCACTTCACCCTCCAAACCTCCCTCCTTACTCATCACACTACCCAAGTACTTAAACGTACTCACATTTTCCAATTCCTCACCATCCAACCTCGCTGTACATTCACTGACTTCACCTCTCTCAAAGACCATCACTTTACTCTTCCCTACATTCACTTTTAGATTCCGTTTCTTACACACTCTCCCAAACTCATCCACCAAGCCTTGCAGCTCCCCTTCGTCTTCACTCAACAACACAGTATCATCTGCAAATAACAGTACAGGGAGTTTCCAAATACTATCCTCTCTCACCAGGGCCACTCCAACATCCACTACCCTACCTTGTACCTCTTTTATTACCCCATCCATGTACAGATTGAACAACCATGGAGACATGACACATCCCTGTTTCAACCCAACTTTCAAAGTGGAAAGTAATGGTTAAATATTAGAGGGGAATTTTGTAAAGACGCAAAAACAGCATGTGAGAGAATAGTGAAGTGGACATGGAAAGCAGGAAAGTGGGAAGATATCAGGCTTTTTTGACTCATTCTTACCTGAATGAAAGTAGGTGAAATAAGCTAGAAAAGACTACTATAACTGCCATATCCATGCGAAGGTTTCTGGCGACAGTATTCTCAATTAGGCTTCTACAATTCCCTCTCAGATGAATAGTAAAACTCGTCTGCTGCTAAATGGTATAAAATACTAGGTTGAACGAATAAGAGAAAGTAAAGGAAACAGAGGTGTAGGATACTATCTATGTAAAAACGTGGTAAACTGGTGATTGAGAACATGATAGGAGGCAGACTGGTAGGGAATGACAGCAGTTGGGAGGGAAAGACACGAAGGGACGTTAAGGGGAAAACAATTAGATACACACAAGTAAAATAATTGTGGTTGTCTATAATTACCAGAGATCGGATAAGAATGTTGTTATTTAGGCCATTTTAGTTCTTTTTTAATGCTATGTATTTTCACCAACGTATGTGATGGAAAAACTACAATATGTGATTTTAATCAGTGCGTTATTTAATCAGTGAGCTGAGTGAGTCTCCTGATCTAAATGTGGGACTGAAACAGGGATGTGTGATGTCTCCATGGCTGTTTAATATATACATGGATGGGGTTGTAAAGGAGGTGCAAGGTACGGCAGTGGATGTGGGGGTGGCTCTAATGAATGAGGGTGAGATGTGGAAGATTCCGGTGTTGCTGTTTGCTGATGATACAGTATTATTGAGTGAAGATGAATGGGAGTTGCAGGATTTGGTGAATGGATTTGGGACAGTGTATAGGAAGAGGAATCTGAAAGATAATGTAAACAAGAGTAAAGTTATGGTGTCTGAGAGGAATGAACTCACAGAATGTACGGTGATGTTGGATGATAAGGATATGGAGAATGTGAGTGCATTCAAGTACATGGGTAGTGTGATGAGTAAGGATGGAGGTTTTGGGGATGAAGGGCTTGAAAGGGTTGAGCAGGGAAGAAGGTTGTTGGTTCACTGAAAACGGTGATGAGAAATAGGGAGGTGAGTATGGAAGTTAGAAGTCACTGCATGATAGTATTGTGATCCCTACCCTGACGTATGGAAGCGAGGCATGGACCTTGCTAGAGGGAAACAAGTCAAGAGTAAGAGCAGTGGCAATGAGATACTTGTCGAGGAACATGTGGAATGACATGGAGGGACAGGTTGACGAATGAAGAAGTGAAGGAACGTTGTGGGGTTGATGTGGATGTGGTTGAGAAAATTAGAAGAAATATACTGAGCTGGTTTGGACATGTGGAGAGAATGGAGAATGAAAGACTGACTAAGAGGGTGTATGTAGGTGAGGTGGAGGGAGGGAGAGGGTGAGGAAGACCGAGGATGAGGTGGAGGGATGGAGTTGAGAGGTATATGAGGGAGGGGGGAGTGAGTTGGGAGGACGGCAGTCAAATGGTGGGTGACAGAGCGACTTGCAGGCGTTTTGTCTGCGGCTACCCTTTGCGGGATTAGGGCGTCGGGCTTTAGCTAGAGAGAGATTTATTTCCGTGAAAAATTCAGGAAAACACAATCAGAAAACACAATCAGAAATGATACACAACCAATCCTGCACCCAGGGGGAACAGGGGTGGATTCTCCCTGAAATCTACTGACATTTCAAAACAAAGCCTTATATAATGCTGAATGATCAGTTGATTACTATCAGCAAACCATAAACTGAACTGAAGTACATATAACTTAAAACTGAAAAAAATGGAATGGAACATATGACTTTTTGAATTAGCTAATGATTCCCCCTGAAATGAGTTTCTGGCTACTGACCTGTATACAGCACATAGCACTATAAAATATATATAGCTCAGACTGCTGAACAATTTTAAAAGCAATTTGTAACCATGATTCTGTTCAGATTTTCTTCTGTAAAACGCTGTCTTCTGTCAGCCATTGCCAGAGATCTGATAAAAATGTTATTCTTTTGGCCATTTTAGGTACATCTCTAGCAGATTTTTTTTTTTTTTTTTTTTTTTTTTTCAAAAACAGTTATATGTGAAAAAATATTTTGTATGTACTTCACATATTTTCCCGATCTATGATAGTTACAATTGCTTTTACATCATTACATTATGACAGACTAAAATATAAACGTCATATATGATATGGGTCCATCGCTCAGCTAATTTCACTAACTGATATCAAAAGCTACTAAAAAAGAATTCGGTTGTTCTTTGGTATATACAAAAATATTCCAAACAGTGAAACAAGTAGTAAAGATCCGTATGACATAGCACAGAAATCTAAAACCGTGCCACCTCTGCCCAATTTTATTCAAGAATACAGTGTGCTGCGCACCCATAAACAGGGTGGTACATTTTCTTCGTTGTTTATCCTTCGTGACCTGGCGAAGGTTTTCGGCACTTTCCATCTCAAGCCCTAAAGTGCATTTGCAGAGTAGAAAAAATTATGATTTTACTAGCTTTCCATAAACTCTTTTCATGACTAACACTGCATTTTACTGTTCATCTCTCGCCCAGCATTAAAGATGGAGATATAGCAATTTTAGGTTAACCTGAAATGGACGGAGTATAACATCCTGCGCCACCACTTCTTGCCAATGTATTGATGAAGAGCACCCTGACAAAGTGTTGAAGCAGAAAGAGTGACGATGAATGGTGAAGTGAGAAAGTGAGTGAGCCAGGAACAGTGGTGTGCAAAACACAGGGGAAAGGGTTAGTAGTGGCGGATGGGGAGAGATGAAAGAAAATAAATTTAGTGAAGGAGTGAGAGGATTTAGGAAAGAGGAGTAATATGAGGGATAAAAGAGAACAGTGAGGGAAGGAGATCTGTGGGGAGGAAAGATGAGTGAAAAAAAAAAATGGAGAAAAAATGCTAGGAGTGAAGAAACCTACATTACTAACCATGCCACCACACTACAGCAGAAAACAGCACAATTACCCACAACCACACACCACAAAAATGCCACGATATGCCACATCTCACACTAGGCTACCAGATCAAACTTCACAGCGCCACACCACACCATACAAAATACAATACATTACACACAGTACTTCAGCCTATTACACACAAGGTCTAACAAACCATACCACACCATACCAAGCAAATGCAAATCGCACACACTTCCACACTAAACAAAAACGCAACACAATACACATTACCAAAAGTATAACACACACACTACTATACCACACACAACCTAACTGCAGCAATACATACCACATACTACCATACCAAGTTAAGAACTACCTCACCACACAAACAGAGCATACCACACACTACCACAGCAAACCACTAAATACCACATCACATTATCTGAATGCCCAAAAGCAAAACATAGCACACACCACGACATCACTTCAAAAATAATTTAACAATAACATTCCTTACCACAACTTACAATTCCGCCCAACACTGTCATCCCACACTAGCACACTATATCTCCCTCTCACACCCCAAGCCACTCAGTCGCCGCCTAGAGTTGTCCCTTGTGATTAGTCACGAGCAAAGTTTCTCTAGCTTTCAATGAACAGTCTGTTGTATTTCATGGCCACCACCGTGTGTGTGTGTGTGTGTGTGTGTGTGTGTGTGTGTGTGTGTGTGTGTGTGTGTGTGTGTGTGTGTGTGTTAATAATTATAATAATAACTAGAATTCTAAAACTGCTGAAGCAATACTCAAAGAACTCCACATTCCAAACGATAATGCCACAGTCCCGATTCGAAGGAAAAAAAAAAATCACATTTGAAGCTCCTGTATAGCCTACAGTTTTTCAAAGATATATAGCTTATTGACGGCAGGTCCAGAAAGTGTCAAAAAGCGTCAGTGAATATTGATTAATCATACTGCTGTTATGTAATCTTTAAAAAGTAGACACTCTTAGGATTCTAAAAACACTTTGTTATCATTGTTGACCTATTATTAAGGGACTTTTGGTGTGATTAAAATTTTTTTAATATTTTGACCAGGGACCTTGAGATCTAGGTCAAGGTCATTCATACTATGAAAATCTTGTTCACTCATGATTCAATACACTTCCACTGAGTTTGGTCAAAATCGGCCAAATACCTTCCGATTTAGCGCTTTCATGCATGACGTGGCCATTTTAATTTTCCTCATAATCTCTCTCTCTCTCTCTCTCTCTCTCTCTCTCTCTCTACATATACCGGTATATATATATATATATATATATATATATATATATGTTGGATCTCAGTATCAATACCCAGGTGCACTAGTATATGTTGACGACTACATGCTGGAACATTTGCAAACCAATGTACTCAGTAGTTTTTGCTGTGCAGGGAAGGAATAATTGGAAAAAAAAATACCAGAGGGAGCAAGTGCTCGGATAAAAGGATGTGCCAAAAGAAGCCTAGAACAAGAATCGATCACTACTGAAAACTTCTACTCTCTGTCTCGAACGGTCTTGGCATGGCAGCCTTATAGGTCTCCCCCCCCCAAAAAAAAAAGGATTTTACAATATCAGTAAGAACTCCACACACTGTGTTCTTAATATAATAATAATAATAATAATATTAATAATAATAACAATATTAATAATAATAATAAATAATGATAATAATAATAATTAATTATTATTATTATTATCATTATTATTATTATTATTATTATTATATCCGGTTTAATAAATCACTGCGGCTTGTGGCTGAAAATACACAGGCCATTAATGAGTTATCCTAACCCTAAGGGAGTCAACAGGCTGTGTGTGTGTGTGTGTGTGTGTGTGTGTGTGTGTGTGTGTGTGTGTGTGTGTGTGTGTGTGAGAGAGAGAGAGAGAGAGAGAGAGAGAGAGAGAGAGAGAGAGAGATTTTCTTGCATAAAATATTTTGTTTTCCACCTCTTAACCAACGTCACGGAAATGTAGGGAGGCACATGAGTCCACAGTCCCATACAGGTGATTACGGTAACTTTGGATGCCATTGTCGGTGAAAGTTTTTTAAAGTTCTGAGGCTCTCAGAGGACTAACATGCAGCTACCTTTTGCTGTCCCGAGAGCACAGTCGAATCGGGGTCTGCATTGTTGCATAATCTGAGATGAGATGGTCAGGTCAGGGTGTGATCAGCAGCTCTGGTGAAATATATATATATATATATATATATATATATATGAAAGAGAGACGGGGAGAGCTTACAATGGTCCTGTGAATGATGTAATGCGGAAGAACACAAGTGGAATGTGACGGGAGTATGTGTCTGGAAAATTCATCCATTTGTAATTCATATTTTAAATACAAAGATGTCAACATATACAGTACACAGGGTTCAGAGAGAAGGGAGAGGGTACTGAAGGGAGCCTTACTGATCACTTCCTTGTAGAACGAAAGTTGCTTGAAAGTGTTGCTGACATGAGGGCAGTGAGAGGACAATGCTGAGGTTTCTGTAAATCTGTGTTAAGTTGAAATAACGAAATGGATAAAAACAGAGAGGCACAGATAAAACAAAAGCTTAAAAGTTGAGAAGCTGCGAAACATAAAAATAGGTAGATGAATACCTGGTGAATGTAGTGGATGAGTTGCAGTGAATGAAATGAGAGGAAATGGACCTGGATAACTTATGGAATGCATATTACGGAATATTTAGCTTCGAATGCAAAATTAATGTATATCGTTGCAAAGTTAGCAACCAAGAAAAAGCTACAGCTGGGTCCGATGAAGCTGGAATGTCAGTAAGGGAAAAGTGGAAGAAATGGCTGGAGTGGGTGAAAAAATGGGTTCAAACGGAAAAAAAAGGAGTACACTGACAGAACGAAGCATACGAAGAGACAGCAAAAGAGAAAAAACAAATAATGATCTTGAAAGAATACTAAATGCAAATTACTCTGAATGTGCAAAACTAGGATAGAAACTGTTATGAAAGTGTCGAAATAAAGATGGAAAGAACTGCAAAAATATGAGGGATAAAAATGTAAGAGTACCAGTACTAACTAAAACTGCAGTAAATTATGGAGTGTATGGAAAATATATTGGGAATGGGAGGAGGATATGAAAGATGAAAACAGCAAGGTTGTAAATGCAGGTGAATATGGTGTTTTGCAGAGAGGGATTTTTGAGTCAGGAAATTTGACAGTGGCAGAGGTGAAAAATGCTGTAATACAACTCAAGAGCTGGATGGCAGCAGGGGCTGATGAGGTGTATACTTTGATGATTAGCTGTAATGGGCAGAGTGGAATGAAGTCTCCGCTAGAGATACGTTAGAAAACTTGGATGAGTGAAACTATTCCAGTAGAATGATAAGCTATAACTGGACTCTTTTACAAGGATAAAGGTGAGCAACGTGAAGGGAAAAAACTTCGTGGCATAAGGTTCTAAAATTGTTTATGGAGAGATTATTATAGAGAAAGTAGGGTCTACACCAAAAAGTCTATTGAGTGACAAACTGGGTGTCATTAGGGGTGACAAAGGATGTGTGGATCCAAAATTTGCAACAGACGGATAGTGGAGGATTGTGAAAATATGTATACGATATTTAATTCATTACTGTATCTTAAAAATGCACGAAACAGGGTAAACCGAGAGGAAACTGAATCTGTGAGAGAGTTTATGATCCCGATTGGAGTGATAGGGAAGAAAGGTAAATGTGCAACAGTGTAAAGTAAAATTGTTCCAAAAACGGAAACTGACTGGTACTATGATGGCCTTAATCAGAAACGGAGTTCTAAGTGTTGCAGTTGCGACTGGCTTGTATGGAGTTTAGTGGCTACATTAGCATTCGAGTGTCAGAATATGGTTTGGCATGAAAATGAAAATTATAAAGTAAGTGCAATGAAAGTGGGGTGTTAAGGAATGTGGGATTGTAAAGTGGACACGGTAGTGAATAATGTGAATTGTGAAAGATCTGGAATAAGGAGATTGATGAGAGTGTGCGTAGATGGTATGGTCATGTGAAGAACTGGTGTGATGTGAGTGGTGAATGGAATTTACCTGAGCTAGTTTGAAAGTTGGAGGTGGCGTGGTTTGCCAAGAGGTAGTGGCTGAATGGTTAAAGAGGTTTTTTGTCTCACGTGATGTGAGTTTGATTGCCAGGTGGGACAGGGCTCAATTTACTTCAGATTCGGTTAAGAATACTGTACTGATATTTCAGAAGACCCACGAAATACTTTAA
Source organism: Coenobita brevimanus (assembly GCF_032717465.1). Taxonomy (NCBI): domain Eukaryota; kingdom Metazoa; phylum Arthropoda; class Malacostraca; order Decapoda; family Coenobitidae; genus Coenobita; species Coenobita brevimanus. The sequence continues at coordinate 25,097,088 of NC_137041.1, forward strand.
AAACATCCCTGGTAGTATCAATGCACTCGACCTGAATGAGACAGCCCTAGCATGAATTTAAATATGAGCGGCGGGTGTTAGTACTAAAGTGCTGACATGCGAAAATATATGGACACAAAGGGACTGCTTAGGGTCAGATGACGGACTGCTAAGCCTATGCCCAGAGTCAGACACAAAAAAGAAAGGTGGCAGGATACGGTGAAGGAGTGTATGCAAAAGAGAGATAATAGAAAGCGATGATTCTAAAGATGTGACAGGGGATCGAACTGGTTTCAAGATTCTTTTTTTTTTCTTTCTTTTTTTAACTGAGGCATCCCTGTTTTGTTTTTGTTTTTTTTCCGGTGAAGTGATAGTCCTTGTATTGATGCTAGATGAGACGAGTGATAGTCCTTGTATTGATGCTAGCTGAGAGGTGGTATTACGGACGTGAGTGTGATGTGAGAGCCTGTGAAATGGAGTCAGGATCCGGTGTCTTGAAATAGGGCAAATAAGATTGTGGCCCATTCGATTCGGCTTCTTTTTCTACCATCTTCCCGTCTGGTTCTCTGAACACTATTTCAACCCATTCTGAGGTAGGGATGATGATTATGATCATGATGATAATGATCTCTCTCTCTCTCTCTCTCTCTCTCTCTCTCTCTCTCTCATTTTCCGTGTCCTTTATCACATACAACACACCCAATGCAATCTCCCTCCTATCTGCCCCAGCCCGTCGCAACCTCAGACAACAGATCTCATTCTCATGAGGTTGCAAAGCCTGATGTTGCCTCATTCCTCTTACTCCCTATTTTTCATTTGGTTCGTTCATGTTTTCTTTTTTTTTCATGTTATTAACCTTGTTATGTCTGAAATGTAGCCACACATCAAGGTAGAGGATAATGAAGTGTATTGAGCATACCAGAGTTCCGGTGATTCAGTGGATTACGTAATCACCTCTCACGCTGATCTCTCTCTCTCTCTCTCTCTCTCTCTCTCTCTCTCTCTCTCTCTCTCTCTCTCTCTCTCTCTCTCTCTCTCTCTCTCTCTCTCTGTCGTTTATGTCCCTACTATATGGTTCTAACCATGGGGGGTAATAATTTAACCAGTGGACTGCAGCAGGGTACTGCAAATACAGGCTGTAAGGCAACAACATGACCATTTCAGCAACCAAAAGCAAAATGAAATGTGTACACTGGCGGTCAAAAGTTCTGTCCTGATCCAAGGCACAACATGAATCTCTACTGAGCTCGAACAACGGTGCTTCGGGAGGAGGAGGATGCGAGGTGCCGGGGTGGCAGGAGACGGGGTCAGAGGGAGGGATTCAGTGTCCAGATCCATGGGATGATAAGTAACCAATATTGCCATGATCATAATATGATTCATTGATTAGGCTGTATTAAATTAATAAATGTATGATGATATACAGGTAACTATATACTCCGTGAGACCATTTTTTTTTTTAAGGTGATTTAGAGAATCATGGTTAGTACTATGATGCTTCTCAGTCCTCGCAGAGTAGGAGCAATCATTTTGTATTTCATTCTTTTAATCATCGTTCGCATAACTGTGATTCGTTGGTTTCTTTGTAGAGGGGCCAGTCGTCGGTTATCTTTGGATATTACACTTTTCAATGTATATTATGGTCATACTTTTCGTGTCTTTAATAATTTATACCACACTTACAGGTATACCACAGTTATTCTGAGTCTCTTCAGCTACGGAAGGACTTTATGGCAAAAGCCTGGTCATTTCAATCAGTTTCGGGAGAAGGGGCTCAGGATGAAATTAGAAAATATAACAGCAAATTTTAATTTAGAGGAAACTGCAACACACGAGTTAAGCAAATGCTTTTAGATCAGTCAAACACTATTAATGACACAATAAAGTGGTTAGTGTATTAATGTTATAGAGTTGCTGATGTAATATGCGGTTGGACAAGAGGACCACCAAGACAAAGTAACTTGGTGGTGGGATGAGGGTGTAGAAGCTGCAGCTAAGGAGAAAAGAAGGCTTTTCTGGGAATGGAAGAAGGCTGGTAGCAAGGAGGAATACTTGGCTGCCAAGCGTAGGGCTAGAAGAGAGGTATACAGGGCGAAGTCTGAGTCACAGAGACTTTTACCTGATAACTTAAATCATGGGGAAAGGAAAAATATGATATTTAAGGTGGTAAATCAGATGAAGAAAGATAATTGGGTTATTATAGGTGAGCAGTGTGTGAAGAACGATGAAGGAAGGGTAGTGGTAAACAGTGAGGATATTAAAGATCCATGGAGAGATCATTATAGCCCGTTGTTGAATGAGGAGTTTGACTGGGACAGGGAAGGTTTGGAGCAAGCAGATCCAGTGTTTGGCCCTTGGCCTTTGATTGATGCTGCTACTGTGAGTGAGGCAATAGGCAGGATGAAGGTGGGGAAGGCAGCAAGTGTGTCTGGATTGACTGCCGAAATGTTGAAGGCCTCAGGAGATATAGGGGTGAGGCTAGTCACTGACCTGATAAATATGATTATTTCTGAGTGTGTTGTCCCAGATGATTGGCTGAAGAGTGTAATTGTAAATGTGTATAAAGGGAAGGGTGATGCCCTGGAAGGAGGAAATTATAGAGGTATACAGCTTTTAGATCAGATAATAAGGGTAACTGAGAGAGTTTTAGAAGGTATGATTAGAGAAAGAGTGAATATGAATGAGATGCAGTTTGGGTGTATGCCAGGTAGGGCGACCACTGATGCAATATTCATTGTTCGACAGCTTCAGGAAAAATATATTGGTAAGAAACGGGATCTGTATTTTGTTTTTGCTGATCTGGAAAAGGCCTTTGACAGAGTCCCTAGAGAGGTGGTGAAGTAAGCAATGAGAAAGCTTGGCTTGGAGGAGTGGCTGGTTAGGGTGGTTATGGCTATGTATGTGAGTGCTTGCACCCAGGTAAGAGTGAATGGAGATCTGAGTGATGAGTTTTCCGTGAACGTTGGTATGCATCAGGGGTCAGTTTTGAGTCCCATGTTGTTTATCATGGTACTCGAAGCCCTTTCACGTGACTTCAGAAACGGACTCCCGTGGTAGATGTTGTATGCTGATGATTTGGTGTTGATTGCTGAGAACAAAAGGGAGACACAGGAAAGACTTAGGAAGTGGAGAGATGATATGGGGCACAAGGGCTTAAGGGTAAATGCAGATAAAACAAAAGTGATGATATCTAGGGTTGGTGGCGGCACTGTCAAAGACGAGGGAGAGTGGCCATGTGCAGTTTGCCACAAGGGCGTGGGAAGTAATTCCATCTTGTGCGGTGTTTGTGATAAATGGGTGTTACCATGTTGTGTGCTGGAGGTGGGGCTGGAGCTACCTCTGTGGCTAGGGTATGAAGTGGTTGGAAGGAGTTCAGGGAGCTCTTGCCTTTCCTGACATTGAGAGGACTCTCCCTACGCGCTAAGGGGTCTTTGTATGCAGCATGTATTAGGAGTGAAATGCTGAATGGTAGTGAGAACTGGGCAGTAAAGGAGGAGGATATTCGTAGGCTCAGACATACAAAAATGACGATGATTAGGTGGATGTGTAGTGTGTCCTTGAGTCCAAGGTCTGGGGGGGCTGGGTTTACGATGGAAGAGTTGAGAGGTAGGATGGGACTGGAGTGTATTGGTGTTGTGATGAGGAGAGGTAGATTGAGATGGTTTGGGGATGTGGAGAGGATGGGGGATAATAATTGGGTGAGGAAGGTGTGAAGTGTTAATACTGAGGGTGGGGTTATGAGGGGTAGACAGAGAAAGACATGGGACGAGGTCATTAAGTGTGACCTCAGGGTTAAGGGACTGAACAGAGAGGCTGCAACAGATCGTGCAGCATGGAAAGCCGCCATTAGATGACCAAGGCCGACGCATGAAAGCATGTTGGATCCTTTAAAAACGAAACAAAACGAAACGAAGCAAATCGAATTGGAATATTACTACTTACATATACAAGTAACTCACATTGACTGTTCATGTATAGTTACACTAATATATAGTAACCCTAGGAAACATAAGGGTGATATTGACATAAACATAATGCCAGGCTTTTGGTAAATCATTGCCTAAGGCATATATATATATATATATATATATATATATATATATATATATATATATATATAAAACGTACGGTATTGCTCTTCATTATGAGAGCTACCTCACACGGAATCGAAGGAAATTACATCATCAAGCATTCAAATGATGGAAACACATAAATACAAGATCCCACCACCTTGAGCTTGAACAACTCCAACCCTCCTGGGTAGGGATGCCGCTAAATTATGACAAATATTTGGACGGTTCCTCACAGACCCCCAAACCTCAAGGGCGTTGGGTTCTACAGCTTGAACACTTTTTTGTTCATCCACGTCCCAGTTCTTGCACATAATGGCCCATAAATTATCGACTGGTTTTAGATCACAACCTTTTGAGGGCCAATCGAAGACTTCCACTACCGGGTGCTGATTGAACCAATCCATTAACACTGTGCACAAATGCACACGACTCCTGTCGTGAACAAGTCTAATAGGATGAGGAAGTTGGATTGCCGTATTTCACACGGATGGCAATAAAACGTTTTCTAACTCGTCAGTGTATTTTTGTCTTATATATCTTCCTACAATTTTCATCAATTCTCCAGGTCCATTGGACCACATCCATCCCCAAAATGATAGGTTTACCCGACCACTTTTGCCCTTCTGTATATCTTTCATTTCATTCTGTGCGTTTACTGGTCTCCAGCACGTTCAATCCCCTGCTTCCACCGACGTAAAGCATTTCCCATCAATAAATATTACTGTTCAAATAATCTACTTTTGCTCCTTAATACTGTAAAGCAAAACTTAGTCTACACTCTTTATTGGCTTGAGAGTGTTTTCATTTCTAGGCCGTCCTGTAACAGCGAATGCCCATCTTGTGATTGCGTCTTCTCGTCGTCCGCTGATCGCAAAGAAGCTGTAAAGTCCAAGTAACCTGGACTGCTGAACACTTTGACTGCTCGTTTACCATGACCGCTATACGGGCGACGTCTTGACGGTGAGAACCCGAGGTCTTTCACTGCGAGTCTTTGTCTTCCCTGAGTTCTTCATTTGCCACCTACGAATCCATCGATTCACAGTCGTGACAGAGACAACCGTGAGGAGGGCAATTTCTCTTAATGATTTTCCCACTTCCCACATCCCGATGATACGACTACGGAGGGTAATGCTTAGTATCGCTTCCACTGTTCCGTTCACCCATCGCATCGTCGCGCCTCTGCAATTTCTACAGTGAATACAAACTAATGCAATAGCTGGAACTGTAGTCTTAGACTATGCATAGTTCATTGTTGATTATATTGCACAATAACACTGGTAAAACCATCTTGCACTGCCACTCTCCTCTATATTCAAAACAACCTCTCTCTCTCTCTCGAACAATCACTAACGTCATTATACTACATAATTATGGGGTTTTACCCTCCTGCCATTGTCATATTCTTGCCATCCATGATA
>NC_137041.1:25107557-25123537 GCF_032717465.1 Coenobita brevimanus
ACATCATTTGGTAACTGTAAGGCATATCCACCCATGAAACATAGTGCTCACCTCACCGAAGTTAAGTTCTTTTGGTGAGAAATTTCCCAGTTGGCAGAATACGTTAAATATAAGAGCGATACTCACTTCTGTCAAAGGCTGAATGAGCTGCCAGTTAGCCCAATAAGCCATAACCTGACTACAGCGTGCTTTTTTTTCCATAATTTATTTTCATCATTCCCTCCTTTAGCCACTGTAGGCCTGACATTAGATATTCGCATCGAGAACCAGTTTTTCTTGACAGGTGTGAGCATTCTTCGCATGTTCACTCCATGGTAAATGATCACAAAATTTATAAGTTCACAGTAGTTACTGTTTCTACCTTTCTTGGTCTACCTTCTTGTTCCTAAGAAACTTCGAAGTGTGTTTTAAAAATCCCGTTAATATGAGCAAAGCTACAGCCCACCCGCAGTTTTCTCATGTACAGTATGGTAAGCTGCAAGCCACAAGTTAAAGGGGATGCTGGGATATATGTCTGCATACATTCGCAAATTCTCTCTACTGATGACAGAACAATAAACTCTCCAACACAAAAAATACAAATCTATACCCTGACTTTGACATGAATCGCTATTACAAGACACTACGTTCTCTTTCATATTTCGCCAGTATGGAGAAGGGTTAATTCTTGCTATCATTTTCCCTCCAAGGAAAAGGTCCGGTCCACAGAAAACCTCAAATAGACCGTCTGTTCGAGCAAGCGAAGTGAGCGAGAACACGCTTAAATACGTAATGGGTTGTCGATTATTACACCATGCACTGCATGAAATCATATCAGAAAGTATTAAAGCTTAAGTGGACGTACAACTATCGTTGGGAATCTGACGAAAAATAATTGGTGTTGCTTGAATGACACCTCAAATGTTGTCTGCACATTGCTCAAAAACAGCCCAAAAGAGCCAAGCTGAGCACTAAATAACATCAAAACTGTTGTTTTGGAAATAGCACATTTATACACAAAGATGGAAAGCTCGTGGTGTTAAGAGTCGTTCAGTAAATTCACTCCCACAATACTCAACAATGCCAAAAATGCCACAGCGACTACAAAACGAGTGATATCTCTGTTGCTATTAAAGCTACAGTAGACAAATGTCCATTACTGGAAAGCTTATGAAGAGTAAGTTCCTTAAGTGGCGTTTCTCAAAATCTGCCACGAAGCTGAATATCCAGACTGAGCATCAAAGTTTGGTTATTTTCTAAACAATGCTGTAGTAGATCTTCACACAGTGCTGGAAAGCTAACGATGGAGTAATAAAATCCGTTTAAAAGGTCCCCAAAGCATCAAAGTGAGCACGAAAATATGCCCAGTGTGTGACCTGCCATCCTTTGGCATGAGGGTTCAAATCTCCTCTCCTGATAATGCGCATATTCTGAAATAGGACTGACCATTCCAAAATGTTCATTAATATCAGACATGTAAGACTGCAGAATTCTCTTCCTTTTGCCTAGAATATCATCCGCAGGTTCAAACACATTGACCGTTTCAAATGTTGTCTCCTGAAATACCCCATAGGTCCGTAGATAGGTAAACCTCCTAGTCTTCTGGCTCCAGAGGACGTTCAGTTTGCCGCCAGTACTTTCTGGAATATTCCGTACTGAGAAATGTTGGGTCCAGTGTATTTATAAGCCCAGAAAAAGTTGTCCTTTAATTTTCATAACTGAATCAATAAAATGCATGTTTACCTCGGGGCTTTTGGCCTCAGAGGACATCCAGTTTCAAGTTTGCTGTCAGTACTTTCTGAAATATTCTATACTTAGAAACTCTGAGTCCAGTGAATGTATAAGGTTAGAAAGATTTGTACTTTAATTTTCATACCTTTTTCGTATTAAAAACATGCAAGTTTATGTTTATTTTATCAATTTCTGCAACGTGTCCAAAAGTCCAAAGGTTTCATTTAAATGACCTTGATTTCAGGGTTTCCAAACTAGAAGTCGCTTCATCTACAGCTGCTATAATAGCAGCTGTGTCTTTGTCTGAGCATGCATGTGTTTGGAAAGTTGCAAGTCGCTATGTGATGGTCCAGGCTTGGTGGCGGGCTGAGTAGGTTGGTAGGGAGATGCGTGGGTGGCTGAGTGGACAGAGATAGTGCTTAGGAGAGATGGACAGGTGAGGTAAGTGAGGCGGGCGGGCGGGTGAAGTTGCTGCATGGGTGTGGCAAATGAATTTGATGGACTGTGCATAGTGTGTAGGGTAAGTGGGAGGAGTGGGCAAAGTGTGTAGGTGGATGGAGGTGGAGTGGTCAGGAGGGTTGAGCACGTGGGTGGTTGGGTTGATGTGGGAAAACAGACCTACTGAAAAAGATATCTTTGAGATAAATAGGTCCAGGAATAGAAGAGATCTTGTACGAAAATAGGTCCATGGGGTTACATCCAATGGGATATGGGGCCCAAGTGGAAACACAGGTTCACTGAGTAAAATATATATATATATATATATATATATATATATATATATATATATATATATATATATATATATATATATATATATATATATATATATACAAAATGAGGACAATGAAAAAGTTGGTCCATGATGGGATTGGGTGTGTCCACATCGGGAGAAACCAGGTTCATGCTGAATATACGTCCGTGGACAAGATGTCAGTGAGGAAATATGAGTCTACGGTCAAACTGGGTCCATGGGGAACATCGGTCATTTAAGGGATAATTCAAGTAGATCCGTAGGGCAAATATAGGTCAGTGTGGGAAGACAGTTTCAAACATGTTGTTGGGGAAATATTCCACGGGCAAAATAAGTCCATGGGGTAAAGAAAAAAAAGGGTCAATGGGAGAAGTAAATCCATGGGAAATGTAGGTTTGTTTCAGTTCGTTTCGTTTATAAAGGCTCCAACATCCATAGGCCTTGGTTACCTAATGGCGGCCCTCCACGCTACTCGATCTCTGGCAGCCACCCCATTCAGTCCCTTATCCCTGAGGTCACACACTATGACCTCTTCCCAGGTCTTTTTTGGTTTCCCTCTCGCAACCTTACCTCCGATGTTCACACTTTTCGTGAGGGAAAGTTTATCCACAGGGAATAAAGCTCCGTGGAGGAACATAGGGCACATGTGCTTCCCTATCACTGAGGAAGATGTACTACGAATCATCCATATCCAACTACAATACAGTCTACTGTCGTCAACTATGCATCTCAATCACTTCCAGTGGTCGGTTAAGTTTTCTGGTTTCTTTATTATTTTTTTAAGTCGCCACTATCCAATACTAATGTCTTCATTTTCAAAGAACTTAATCTCTTCTAAACATTATCACCACCTGCTTAGACTTTATCTACTGTAGATACCGAAACAATGTATAAGAATTTCCTCCTATTCTTCTTCTTCCTCATCTTCCTCCTCATCATCATCCAAATTGTTTCCGACCTAATGTCGAGAGAGTATAATTTTGGAAGAACTACTGGCCTCAACCCCAGCACCCAAAAGAATGAACTACACAGTCATTAACACATCTTTCATGCCTTATCTCACAGGCTTAGCTACTTACACATGCCAGCGGTCCCTTCTGTAACATCTAGTACAATGTCTCTTACATATCTCTCCTCTTTTTATTTGTTATTGTTTTCTCTTGCAGCTTCTCATAACCTTATCAGAGGATGCAAAATCTGAGAAGTAAAATCATTTTCCTCAAATTTCACATTCCACTGTGACTCACCTGCAAGGTGTAGCAGGAATAGAGCTTGTAAGTGTCTGAACCCACTCATCCTCAGAACCTCTGTCACTCTAGGCTAATTCTGTGGCCCACTCTCCTCCGTCTCTCTCCTTTCACCTCTCCGACCTGTGAACGTTGGAAAAAACAGATACCAACATTATATAATGAAAGAAAAGCATGCAGCCACCGAATGCTAAACGCCCACCAGAACATGGTGTTGGCTCAGTTACATACCAAAGGCAAAGAAAATCCACAAAACTCTACGGAATCCAGTCACCGCGTTTCACAAAAGCCAATCCAAATTAAAACTTTTTTTTTTTTTTTGTTTGGGCCGACTCTGGGCATTGGCTTCACAGCCTGCTCCCAAGGCCCAGTAGTCCTCCTACATACCATACACCTCTACATGTCACCACTTCGGCGCTAACACCCACCGTCCATATTGAATACATGCTAGGGCTATCTCAAACAGGACTGGTGTATCGGTATTACTCGTAGCGGGGGAATTTTTACATGTCGGCGGGTCTTCTGGTAGATCAGTAAAGCCTGATTTAATGAAATTCAAATCCTTAAACTGTTCCCTGTCCCCAACGGGGATTTTAACCTGGGCCCGCTAGGAATGCAGGCCACAGCTCTACCGATTGAGCCACTGCCTCCCATTTTGGTGACCTTGACCTTGACCTTGGCCCCGAGTTCCCATTGTCGAACTCGTCCAAGATTTTGGTCATATCATGATACCCTGATGGTTTCAAGTTGATAACTCAAGCCGTTCATGAGAGATAATGCTGCTAAAGGCAAGCAGTAAAAAGTAGTTGACTTTTGGCAGCCATTTTGATGACCTTGACCTTGACCTCGAGTGCCCATTTTCGAAATCGTCCAAGATTTTGGCAAAATCTTTATATACTCAAGGTTTCATGTTGATAGCTCAAGCCATTCATGAGATATAATGGTAACAGATACACAGACAATGATAACAGATACACACACACACACACACACACACACACACACACACACATACATGCTTATATACATACAAACGCGGTGGCTCAATCGGTAGAGAGGTGGCTTGCAGTCCTAACGGACCCAGGTTCGAATCCCGGCTGGGGCAGGGAACAGTTTAAGGATTTGAATTTCATTAAATCAGGCTTTACTGATCTACCAGAAGACCCGCCGACATGTCGTAAAAATACGCTAATACCAATACAACACAGTCCCAGTGTATGGATAGCAACCTAGCATGTATTCAATATGGACGGTGGGTGTTAGCGCCGAAGTGGTGACATGTAGAGGTGTATGGTATGTAGGAGGACTGCTGGGCCTTGATAGCAGGCTGTGAAGCCTATGCCCAAAGTCGGACACATAAAAACACACACACACACACACACACACATACACATACATGCTTATATACATACAAACACACACACACACACACACACACACACATACACATACACATACATGCTTATATACATACAAACACACACACACACACACACACACACACACACACACACACACATATCGACAGACACACAGACGTGGGCAAAAAACATTATTGTTCCGCCTTGCTAAAGGCGGGCGTTAAATATCTACTAACCTACACATATTGTCCACTAAATTTTGAAATGGGAAGGATCCAGAAAGAAGAACAAGAAGGGAAAAAACAAGAACTGTCAGCAGAATGTCTAATGGATGTAGTACACACATCCATTCACTCATCAGTGTAGTCTTCAAACTCCTTAACTCTATCTCAGTGACCAAACGATCATTATCATAACATACTCAGACTGCCCATGGCAAAGACCATTTCCATCCATTAGGTTCTGTTTTCTAATAATTCATTATCATCCTCAAATGCCATCCCACTCTTTGCCACAGTCATTCAACTCTCTTGGCCATCCATGCTCACAGAGCTCCTACCATCAAACTCACTTATAGATACTTCACAAAAAAATTCCACCATCTTATTGATAGTCACTCTCCTGTGAACACTCTTCTACCCTTTAACAGACTTCCTTAGTCCATAAATTACAGTAGGTTCATGACTTTCTGTTTAACATATTCTACTCAGACTTCATTTCAATCTCCTTTATAGTGTTCTAAATACTTTATAGTCACACCATTCTAAAGTCTCACACACATACATTACTGAGAGGACAAAAAAAAAAAAAAAATTACAGCACATGCACTTATACATCAAATCACTGTTATGGAGGCCATACATACAACAGCCATACCTCTACTCTAGGCTATGTTGGATCACTCTACGGCAAATTTTTATTTCTTGTCCTATTTTCTCGCACTCTGCCAATGAATGTAACTCTAGCAGTTCAAGTCCCTCTCAGTTCACTGTCAGTTCCCACTGTCAATCACACACTTTTTCTAGGTAAGCTTTGCTCTTGTCTTACCTACTATTTTATATGCAGACCTAACCACTCACAAACATTTTCAAAGCTCTTTAGGAGATTACAAAGATTCAACTCACTATTAGTTAGCAAATCAGTATCATCTATGTATACCAGATTTTCAATATCCCATCATCCATCCGCCCCTCTCCCGGTGATGACTCGAGGTGCCTGGAACCACTGTCTGACTCTCTTTTGCTTCATCATTTCTGCAACATTCGCAGCCTTTCCTCTACCTTTCGCTCTGTTGAGCACCACCTCTCCTCCTCTAAACCTCACCTTCTTTTTCTAACGGAGACTCAGCTGTCTGAGGCAACTGACAGCCAACCCTTTTCTGTATCCTCCTACTTTCTCTATACTCATTTCAAAGCCAAAGGTGGCTGTTGTGTATATATACGCAACAACTTATCTTCCTCTCGTGTTCCTGAACTATGATTCTTCTGAATTCTCTACACTCTGGCTTCGGCTTTCCTGTCATCTACTCTGACTAAATATATCTGTGCTTAGTTTTACTTATCCCCTAATTCTACTGACTATAAAAAATTCTTCGACTATCTTACTTCCACGATGGAACACACATTCTATCCATTTCTCCCTTCTCTCTGAAATCTCCATTCTAGGGAGGATTTCCAATGTTCACCACCACCTTTGGCTTTCCTCTCCTTTCACGGATCCACCTGAGTGAACAAGCCAACATCTTTTCTATCACTTAATGACCTAGAGCAGCTTGTACAGCACCCTACCCGTATCCCTGAGCGCCTTGGAGAGAGCTCCAACATACTCTGACCTCTTCCTCACAACTAATCCCTTCCGCTTACTCCTGTTAATCTTTTCTCTCCGTTGCAAGACGCTCCTCCGTTGAACACAACCTTATTACCTTAACCTGTCCTATCACTCCGGTACGGCCTAGCATGGACCCTTCAGGGAAACGTCGTCACTGCTGTGGCATTTTGGAGCAGCGGACTGGGAGGCCCTCAGGCAGTACTTCTTTGATTTTCCTGGAATGATTATTGCTTCCATGGCTGTGAGCCATCTGGAGTGTGCCTTATGACACATTGGAGGTTATTCTCTCAGGCATGGAAGCATACATTCCTTTCTCATATCCTTTGACTAACGCAAGAAAGCCTTGGTTTATTGCACACTTGTTCTACATGCTGTCCGCAACAAGGAGAGGGCCTCACAAAAGGTGCAGGAGCCAACCCACCCCTGAATCACATCATCTTGATAAGCTTGTGCCCGGAATCATGTGCTAAGTCTGTTCTTCTCGCTCTACTAAAAATAATTTCATCCATACTAAATGCTCCCTCAACTCTCCCAATTCCAGGAATTCTTCCCGCTCCTTGTGGCACCTTGCCAAAAATCTTTCTAACAACTTTTACCTCATCATCCTTCCCTCCTCTTTTCTCATCACTCTGATGGTTCTGTAGCTATTTCTTCTACTGATACAAGCAGATCTCTTCGCACAGACTTTCTCCTCCAATTCCACCTAAGACGATTCCGGTAAATGTTCCTCCATCACTTCCCCCCTCTGACTTCCTCATGGCTGACATTAAAATTTCTTCAGTTGATGTATTTTCTGCTATCACTGGCTTCCAGCTACTAACAAGGCATATGGGCCTGATGGGGTCCCTCCTGTTGTTCTCAAGAAACTTTGTGCTTCTGTGCTTACACCCCTGCCTAGGCAAACTATTTCGCCTTTTGTCTGTCAACTTGTACCTTTTCCTTCTTGCTGGGAAGTTTGCTCTCATTCAGCCAGTCCCAAAGGAAGGGTGACCCACTCCCAACCCTCCAACTATCGTCCAATTGCTTTAACGTCCTGTATTTCAAAAGTTTTCGAGTCAATTCTCAATAAACAAAAAATTTTAAGGAATCATTCATATCACAACCTTCTTTTCCGATCGTCAGTATAGGTTCCGTCAGGGGACGCCTCCCACTGGTTGATCTTTCTCACCTACCTTTCAGACTCCTGGTCATCCTCCTTTCGGGACTTTGGCGAAAGCTTTCTGCCATTGCACTTCTGACATCTCAAAGGCTTTCGATCGAGTCTAGCATAAATCTTTAATTTCCAAACCGCCCTCCTACTGGTTTCTATCCTTCTATCTGTACCTTCATCGCTAGCTTCCTCTTCACTTTCTGGGTCGTTCTATAGCTGCTGTCGTAGACGGCCATCGTTCTTCTCCTAGATCTATCAACAGTGGTGTTCCTCAGGGCTCTGGTCCTATCACCAACTCTCTTCCTTTTATTCATCAATGATCTTCTAAGCTGTACATCTAACCCTATCCACTCATACGCTGATTGACTCCACCTCTTCACCTTTCCATTCGGTTCCCGCAACGCCCATCTCAACAGTTACTTCAAGAAACAAAGGGATGAGGCTATGGCACACCTAATGTCTCGACTTGGCTCATATCTCTGACTGGGGTAAAAATAACTATGGTTGTCTTTAATGCTTCTAAGACTCAGTTCTTACACCTATCCAACCCGACAAAAATCTTCCACAGGTATACCCACTAATGTTTAATAATATTCAGATTAATCCTGCATCATCCTTGAACATGCTTGGGGTTTCATTTACTCGGGACTTATCTTGGAAAGATCATATTACATCTCTTGTAAAATCTGCTTCCAAGAGATTGGAGTGTGCTAAGCCGACTCCGCTCTTTCTTTACTTACCTGCACAATTGTTGACTCTATACAGGGGGTTTTATCCGCCCTGTGTGGAGTACAACTCTCATGTGTGGGGAGGCTCCCCACATACAGCTCTTCTCAATAGGGTGGAGTCAAAGGCTTTTCGTCTCATTAACTCTCCTCACTCCTTACTGACTCCCTTCAACCTCTGTCTCTTCGCAGCACTGTTGCATCTTTATCTCTTTTCTATCGCTACTTTTTAATGGTCACTGCTCCTCTGAACTGTCTGCTTGCATTCCTCCACCTCTACGACGGGCGCGTAGCACCACGTCTGGCAACAAACTCCTCATCCCTTTTCTGTCCAACTCTCTAATGCAAGAGTTAACCGTTACTCCCAGTCTTTCATTCATGCAACAGGTCAGCTCTGGAACTGTCTCCCTCTGTCTGTATTTTCCTCCTGCCTTATGATCTCCAGTCTTTCCAAACGCAGTGTGTCCAGGCATCTCAAAATGATCGGATCTTTGAATTTGGCTCTCTATTGTGGCTTCTTGGTTTTCTCTTGGAGGGAACTGTTACTGCGGAGCTCATAGCCTTTGGTTCCTTCTTCCTCGCATAAAAAAAAAAAAAAAAAAAAAAAAAAAAAAAAACTTTAGAGCTTGCCCGTGACCATCTAATCGGGGCTCAAGCGAAAATGAAGGCTCATTACGATAAGAAGGTCAGAGGTCGTGAGTTTAAGCAAGGAGATGAAGTTTTGGCACTGCTGCCCATGCAAGGAAAACCTCTGGCGGCTAGATTCAGTGGTCCTTATATTGTGAAGAAGAGAGTTGGGGAACTTGACTATCTAATTGTTACCCCAGATAGGCGGAAGAGTACTCAGTTGTGCCACATTAATATGTTGAAGCCATACTACGCCCAGTTGATTCTCATTATTGGGATGACTGCTGATGTCTCTCACCTGGGATGTGAAGGACGGGGAAAAGGGAGGACGTGGCATCAAAGGAACGTGCTGTGAAGGGAGCTGTTGGTGCCGGTAATGTGAGTAGTGGACCAGGGTTACAGCCACAGTCCCTGGAAGGTGACTTTGGAGTGGACGTTGAGGGAACCAGGGATAAGAGCGCTCCCTGTAGTTTTGGTGGTTGGTAGTGAGTTGGAGGAGCAGGAGGAAGTGCTTAGTCATGGTGAGATGTTACCAGCTGACCTATGTGGGAGGGCAATGGTTATGCAGCTCTGGTGGAGAAATTGCGACACCTTGATCCAGTAAAGCGAGAAGAGCTGTGCAACAGATTATGGAAACATCCGAAAGTTTTTGGAGATTCACCGGGATTGACAACTTGGGCTACTCATGACATTGACGTTGGGGATAGTAAGCCTGTAAAATCAGCTCCTCTACCAGCATCAACCTATCAGACAGAAAGCTCTCGGGATAATGAGATCAAGTATATGTTGGACCATGGATTGATCAAAGAGGAGTTTCAGTGAGGTGGAGTTCACCAGTTACCTTGCAGCCGAAGCCAGATGGGAAGGGTTAGGTTGTGTGTGGACTTCCGGAAGGTTAACTCACTGTCTAAGACCGATGCTTATCCCTTACCTCGGGTCGATGACTCCGTGGACAAGGTGGGAAATGCCACTTATATCACCAAACTTGACTTAGTAAAGGATACTGGCAGGTCCCTTCAGCTGACGCGAACGCTAAACAAGTGGCTAGCTTTGTTGTCAGTGGTTCAGTATATCAGTGCCAGGTGATGCCTTATGAACTGAAGAAATGCTCCAGCCACTTTCCAGAGGCTTATGGATAAAGTGGTGGATGGCATGCCTAATTGTGTCGTTTACATCGATGATGTCATTGTGTATGACACCAAGTGGGAGGAGCACCTTGATCATGTGGAAATGCTCATTAAGCGGTTGGAGGAAGCTGGCTTAGTAGTCAACTTGGACAAGTGCGAGTTCGTACGTGCTAAGGTCCAGTACCTTGGATTTGTTGTAGGACATGGGCAAGTGGCTCCACCTCGGGCTAAGGTGGATGCCATTTCCAACTTGCAGCACCCCAGTGTCACCGTGCCCTCCAGCGATTTTTGAGCATGATCGGCTATTACCGAAGATTTATTGGGAATTACTCCACAGTGCTTCTTGCCCCTCTTACTGACTTATTGCACAAGGATAAGAAGTGGCAGTGGACAGCTGAGTGTGAGCAAGCTTTTACTACTGTTAAGTCTCTGCTGTGCCACCACCCTATATTGCGTTCACCAGATTTTGACAAATCTTTTGGTGCTGGCAGTTGATGCTAGCCGAGTAGGGGTAGGAGCAGTGTTGATGCAGCCTCTGATGAGGCCAGTTGAACATCCCATATCATACTTCTCAAAAAGTTTAATAGAGCCCAGAAGAACTATTCCGTCATAGAGCAGGAGTTATTAGCGATTATCCTGGCCCTGCAACACTTTGCTGTCTACCTGCCCCCTTTTGGCCCTGTGATCAAGATTTATTCAGACCATCATCCCCTGCAGTTTTTGAACAAGTTTAAATTTAAGAACCAGTGTTTGACCCGCTGGAGTTTGCTTTTGCAAGAGTACAATTTAGAAGTTAGGCATATTAAAGGGACTGATAACGTAATTGCTGATTGTTTATCCAGGGAGGGGTCAGGGTCTTGATTCGAAAATTTTGATCCACGGCTCAAAATTTTCCCTTGGGGAAGGGCGTGTTACGCTGTCGGCCTGTCCTTTCCCACGGGTGCAGCCGTTACAGCTGGGCTAGGGGATTATGCAGTATATATCCGTGTCATTCGCGGAGTTTAAATTAGCGAGTGTTACAAGTTCTTTGTTTCTTTCGTTCCTGCCACTGAGGGCAATTTTATTTCATACCATGCTGAGTATGCATTTGACTATTTTGATTGTCTTATGTGAGCTACCAGTATATTTAATGTTTTGCTTGCATTAGAAGTATCAATTCATTGTAGAGAGAGGGGCACGAATATAAGTTCTTTTTAATTAATTTGATTCATGCGTTGGCGCTTGGCTGCACACGAGCCAGCCTTTGTGCAGTCTCTTCCCAGCTAACTTCCGTATCGTGCGTGTGTGCACACTCTCTCTCTCCCCAGTCATTTTTATGCCGAGCTGGCGTTTTCATTTAAGTTTATTTTTATTCTTTTGTTGCTGACTGAGGGAAGTAGTTATTTTTATTTGTTTTTTTGTGACCTTTGTTGTCTTTGGAGGCCAGTCTGAGGCTCACCCGTGGTCTCTAAGCTGCTTTAATTAACGTTCCCCAACACACGTACATACACACACACCCCTAACCCCTACACAGTTAATCCCATCTACTTGCACAAGGCTAGTGAGAACTATCGTGAGCCGTTAACTGCGTTCCCCTTGGACACGAGTTAAGTAGAAAGTCGTCACCACCGGAAGTAAGTGGAGGAGGTGTTCCTGTATACTGTCTCGGGCGGTATTACTCCCGGTAGTGACGATAGTAGGCTGGGGATCTATAGGTGAAAGGCTGTTCCGTTTTATTATCAAAGTACAGAGTGTTGCGTTCTTAAGTAAGTACTTTTCCGTTGCTCAGTTTTTCTCTAGTTTGCGGAGTGTCAAGTGCCGGGGTCTGCGTTATTTTTGCAACGCAGTGGAGGCCGATCATCTAAGGCTGACTTGTTGTCTTTTTTGTAATAGCCCTGGGCTGGCGCCACCGTAACAATATATATATATATATATATATATTTATATATTTATATAAATTTATATATATATATATATATATATATATATATACACACGCACACATCACGACGCATACACATACATATACACGTGTAGACACCTACACGTATTCGTCAAACACAGGCACATACTCACCTATACATGAACGTCCCATACACACACACACACACACACGTCATACTGATAAGACTGTTTACACTTAACTACACATGTACTTCAAATATACACACAAGACGACACACGCACACGTCACACTGATAAAATTGTACACACACACACACACACACACTAAACCCACACCCACACCCACCCAGGCACATGGACTTATTTTTTTTTCCTTTGTTTTCCTTCCTCCATTCATTAAAAAAAAAAAAAATACAGAAGCCACAGTTCAGGGGAAAAGTCTACGGATAAAGCAACCCAGGTTTCACTTCCGAAATTTTACTCTGAGGCATGTGTCAGACTCGGAGTGGGGGGAGGAGGAGCCTATGGGGCTTTTTTTCGGGAGGGGGGGGGATTAGTGGTGTATGTATGGAGTGTATCTGGGTTGTATTTGGGAAGTGTGTTTGAGGTGTGTATGGAGTGTGTCTGAGGTTACTGTGTTTGGGGTGTGTGTTTGGGGTGTGTATGGAATGTATCAGGGTGTGCAGTTTGGGGGTGTGTGCCTGGGTGTGCATGGAGTGTATCTGGGGTGTGTTTCGGGTGTGTCTAGAGGTTGCATTTCGGGTGTGTTTTTGGGGGTTGTGTGGGTTCTGTTTGGAGTGTTTTTGGGCTTGGGGTGTGTTTGAGTTCTGTGTGGGATGTGTTTGTGGTTGTGTGGGTTCTGTTTGCCGTGTGTTTGGGGTGTGTTTTGAGGTTGTTTGGGTTCTGCTTTGGGTGTCCTCTGGGGGGGTTGTGTGTGTGGGTTCTGTTTGGGGTGTGTGGGGGGTTTTCTTTGGGGGGTGTGTTTGGGGTTTATTTTTGAGTGTTTGGGGGGTGTATTTTGGGTGTGTTTGGGGTATCTTGGGTGTATTTGAGGTGTTCTTTGGGTGTATACTTTTTACATCCCAGATACCTCCATACACACCCCAAACACCCGCCCCAAACACAACTCAGATACACTCCAAACATACACCTAATACACTAAAAAAACATCCCCAAACACGGCCCACCCCCAACCTCGACAACCCCCTCAGTGAAAAGTGGGTCGCGTTTTCCGTAGACTTTTCCCTGAACCGTGCCTGGTATGTCCGTTGACTTTACCACAAACAGTGCACACGCCTTCAGCCGTGGTGGCACTGATGAGAGAGAGAGAGAGAGAGAGACGGACAGACAGACAGACAGACAGACAGAGACAGAGACAGAGACAGACAAAGAGACAGACAGACAGACAGACAGAGGCAGAGACAGACAGACAGACAGTATCTGGACTGACTGACACAGGCTGACAGACAAACAGACATATAGACAGAGACAGACATGGTGACAGACAGACAGATAGACAGAGGAGATGGAAGCATATCAGACAGACGAATGAAGGAAGGAAGAGAGGGAAGGAAGAATGGAAAGAAGGAAGGAAATGAGGAAGGAAGGAAGGAAGAGTGGGGGTAGTGGGTTTCAAGAATAATCTCCCAGTATCCCTGCTTGTCGTACGAGGCGACTAAAAGGGTTGGTGGTGGGTTAGTGTCCCACCCGTAAAAGAACTAACTAAAAAGCGAATAAAGCGCCTCGGACCCGGACGGACCATACGTTGACGACTAAGGAACGGACAAAGGACATTCTTAGGGTGGGAACATGGAATGTGAGAGGAGTGAATGATGAAGTGAAAGACAGAGAGATTGTTCAGGTGCTTGAGGATGCAA
Organism: Coenobita brevimanus; assembly: GCF_032717465.1. Classification (NCBI taxonomy): domain Eukaryota; kingdom Metazoa; phylum Arthropoda; class Malacostraca; order Decapoda; family Coenobitidae; genus Coenobita; species Coenobita brevimanus. Next base: position 25,121,847 of record NC_137041.1, read on the forward strand.
AAGTGGATATATGTGGATTGACTGAAACTAAATGGAAGGTGAAAGGGTGAGAGAATGGGAATATGGTGTAGGTATATGTGCGGGAGTCAGTGAGAATGAGAGGGCAAGAGAGGAGTATGTCTGATGATAAGCAAGAAGTGGAAGGAGAATATAAGAGAGTATGGAACAGTGGGTGCAAGGATTGTATGGGTGAGGATGAAAGTAGGTATACAAGCATGGGCGATTGTATGTGTGTATGCTCCAACAGAGGATCGAGTGGCAAGAGTGAAAGATGAGTTTTGGGCGAGAGTAGAAGCATGTATGGACAAGTTTGAGAGGAGCGAGAGAGTGCTGTTGATTGGAGACATGAATGGCAAAGTTGGGAATGTACGAGTGGATGGAGTGGTTGGTCAGTGGGGTGTGCCAGCTGAAGTAGATGGGAATGGTAGTGCTTTGGTGGACATCTGTGCTTGTAAGGGGTTGGCAATAGCCAACACCTACTTTCGTCATAAGATGATCCACCGGTATACATGGAGAGTAATGAGGAGGATGGATGGTGAACTTGTTGAACGAAAGGCAATGATAGACTACGTGTGTGTGGATGAGCGAATGAGAAGACAAGTGTTGGATGCAAGAGTGTGGAGAGGGTGGGGGAATGGAGTCTCGGACCATCACTTAGTGATGGCCAAGGTAAAAATGCAAAGAAAGTGGTTGAGGAGGCGAAGGGGAAGACAGGAGGAAGCAGCTCCTGTGAGAAGAGTGGAGAAATTGCAAGATAGTGAGAAAATGACAGAGTATAAGAGCATAGTGGAAGAAAGATTGGGAAGGTATGAGCTAGAGCAGATGGAAGGGGTGGAAGACGTATGTAAGATATTCACGGAAGAGATAGGCGCAGCGTGTGAGGCGGTTTGTGGAGTGAGGAGGAGATGCAAGGGTGTGCAAGGGACAGCATGGTGGAATGATGAGGTGAAACGAGCTGTGGAACAAAAGAAGAAGGCATATGGTGAATGGTTGGCGAGTAGAGGTAGGGGAGAAGATGAGAGAGAGAGAGAGAGGTATATGTGAGCAGGAGCAGGGAGGTTAAGAGACTGGTGAAGGAGAGTAAGAAGAAAGTGGATGAAGAGTTTGGGAGGAATCTGAGTGTGAAATGGAGGAGAGTAAGAAATTGTTTTGGAAGGAGGTAAAGAAAGTAAGGCAGTGTGAAAGGGGAAATAGTAGGGGAGTGAAAGATAGGAATAATAGATTGTTGGTGGAGAAGAGAGAAATTGAGGAGATGGAAGGAGCACTTTGAGGATTTGTTGAATGTAGAGAGTGAGAGCAGTGTATAAGTGGTTGGGGAATGGCTGGGAGAAGAAGAGATGAGAGGAGGGAGGAAGAGATCAGTAGGGCGGAAGTAGTGGAAGCGATGAAGAAGATTAAGCTGGGAAAGGCCCCAGGAATTGATGGAGTGTGTGGTGAAATGCTTAGGTATGGGGGTGAGATTGTTGTGGAGTGGATATGGAAGTTGTGTAGATTGGCTTGGGAAGAGGGAAGGGTTCCAGAGGACTGGAAATCAGGTATAATTGTTCCTCTGTACAAAGGAAAAGGAGAGAAGAAGTATGTGGTAACCATAGGGGTATTTGCCTTCTTAGTGTGACTGGTAAAATATATGGTAGAATACTCATTGATAGGGTTAGGCATATGACAGAGGCTAGTTGGAGGAGAACAAGGGG
>NC_137041.1:25123637-25148637 GCF_032717465.1 Coenobita brevimanus
GCTTTCGATCGAGTCTAGCATAAATCTTTAATTTCCAAACTGCCCTCCTACGGTTTCTATCCTTCTATCTGTACCTTCATCGCTAGCTTCCTTTCTGGTCGTTCTATAGCTGCTGTCGTAGACGGCCATCGTTCTTCTCCTAGATCTATCAACAGTGGTGTTCCTCAGGGCTCTGTCCTATCACCAACTCTCTTCCTTTTATTCATCAATGATCTTCTAAGCTGTACATCTAACCCTATCCACTCATACGCTGATGACTCCACCCTTCACCTTTCCATTCGGTTCCCGCAACGCCCATCTCAACAGTTACTTCAAGAAACAAGGGATGAGGCTATGGCACACCTAATGTCTGACTTGGCTCATATCTCTGACTGGGGTAAAAATAATATGGTTGTCTTTAATGCTTCTAAGACTCAGTTCTTACACCTATCAACCCGACAAAATCTTCCACAGGTATACCCACTAATGTTTAATAATATTCAGATTAATCCTGCATCATCCTTGAACATGCTTGGGGTTTCATTTACTCGGGACTTATCTTGGAAAGATCATATTACATCTCTTGTAAAATCTGCTTCCAAGAGATTGGGTGTGCTAAGCCGACTCCGCTCTTTCTTTACCCCTGCACAATTGTTGACTCTATACAGGGGTTTTATCCGCCCCTGTGGAGTACAACTCTCATGTGTGGGGAGGCTCCCCACATACAGCTCTTCTCAATAGGGTGGAGTCAAAGGCTTTTCGTCTCATTAACTCTCCTCCTCTTACTGACTCCCTTCAACCTCTGTCTCTTCGCCGCACTGTTGCATCTTTATCTCTTTTCTATCGCTACTTTAATGGTCACTGCTCCTCTGAACTGTCTGCTTGCATTCCTCCACCTCTACGACGGGCGTAGCACCCGTCTGGCAGCAAACTCTCATCCCTTTTCTGTCCAACTCTCTAATGCAAGAGTTAACCGTTACTCCCAGTCTTTCATTCATGCAACAGGTCAGCTCTGGAACTGTCTCCCTCTGTCTGTATTTCCTCCTGCCTATGATCTCCAGTCTTTCAAACGCAGTGTGTCCAGGCATCTCAAAATGATCGGATCTTGAATTTGGCTCTCTATTGTATTTTGTTTTTCTCTTGGAGGGAACTGTTACTGCGGGCTCATGGCCTTTGGTTTCTTCCTCGTATAAAAATATATATATATATATATATATATATATATATATATATATATATATATATATATATATATATATATATATATATATATATATATATATAAATATATATTATATATATATATATATATATATATATATATATATATATATATATATATATATATGTATTATATATATATATATTATATTTTTATATATTATATATATATATATATATATATATAATATATATATATATATATATTATATTTTTATAAAATATATATATATATATATATATATATATATATATATATATATATATATATATATATATATATATATATATATATATATATATATATATATTATATTTTTATATATTATATATATATATATATATATATATATATATTTAATTAATTAATATCGTAAAAATTATAGTTTGTTAGCTCATGTTTCACTGAGTTTCCAACTGAACGTTTGACTCACAGACATCTGAACCAGTGGCCTTTCTTCCCTACTGAACTTTTTCATGTATTTTATCATCTAATATTTGGTCTTTACTCCTATTACCGAAGTTTATGAATGCATTCATATTTACCAGTTCCTGACCATTCCTTACCATGCATGGTCTTAATGACATTCACCTTTATATTTTTTTAATAAAGTTCAAAGCGTTCCCAAACTCATTCAGCAAACCTTGTGACTCTCATCCATCTTCACTAAGAAAGACAGTATCATCAGCCGACAGCAGTTCAAGCAGTTTCCAAACCTTCAGGAAGCATTATATCGAGCATGAGGATGGTAAACACCCGCACCAACTGCTTTAACCCATACTTCCTGAGGAATGTCATTAATGAAAGGTACTGTACGTCCCCAGTGAGGTTGAGCAACATGAGGGATCGTCATCATTTTAAACAAACATCTGTTCGTCTAACAATGATCCGACCACTTGCACGTTCTGGGCTACAAGGAAGTTCGAAATATCAGCGTTGATAATTTTGGGAATATCAACATAATTCCTTTTTTTTTTTTAATTAGATGAATACCATATTACAATACTTTAAAATAATATCAACTACTTGCTGAATAGCTGTGTTTCGATTTTGTCATAAATTAGGAAGTAATATGCAGTTTATCAAACTCTTAGAATTATACTGTCTTCGATATCATACTTTCCATATTAAAAACTTAAATTCGAAGCATAACATTGTTCATCAAGTAGCAGATATCGTGCAAAAGCTAGTTTCTAACTTTTTTCTCTCTTTTAAACGTACTATGTACTAATAGTGTGGAAATTATTGATGTCCATATTTGAAACATCCAAGCGTCCCAAAACTTGCAAGAGGTAAATTACAATCTTCCCCTACACCAGCCAGAGGTACCGGTAACTCTGTCTTTTCCAGATATCACGAAGGCAGGCCAAATTTCATTTCAGTCGCAGTGCATCTGAATTTTTGCTACTGGACCTTGCCAAGTGAGATTTTTCGTCACAGCAACACCAATCACACTGACGACAAATTCTGTATTGGTACTTGTAGATGAGCTTTATAAATCCTGATGGACAGATTATTTTTAAGGAACCATTTCCAACACGAAAAAATGTGAGTAGCATAAGAACAAATCCAATTTACTGTTCAAAATACCCTGGTGCGAAACATATCTGTATAGCATGCGTGGGGGTGAAGTATAAACTTATGGGCCATGTTCTGAGAACTCTGGTTATAACTTCTATACTTCACTGTTTTCTGTTCTCTACTTCTGGACCCTATGAACTTCTGTGAAACAAAGGAAAACTGGATAGAGATAACTACAGTGAATAAGACTGAGGGTTACAATGAACTGAAAATGATTTCGTCAGAGAATGGCGACAGAATGTTCAGAGAGAGAGAGAGAGAGAGAGAGTGTTTCATGTTATTCTGGGAAAGATTGTACCTAATCAAATTGATTATGAAAAAAAAAAAAAAACTAAGAATGGGTACTACCGTTATTTCAGATTTGTCGATAGTAGTGAAATCTAATAACAAAAAAAAAAAAAAAATAGACAAAAAAAAAACTTATTATGAAAGAATGAGGAAAGAAAAGCATGTCCAAGGCATGGAACCCACACGGCCATTTAGTGCGAAAAGAAAATATACCTGGAAAAAATATTCAGATCGTGTATTCACAAAGCTGAGGCAAAAACAACCGAAAGAAAATTTATATGCCTAGTGTCGGACAAATAAAAAACAAAAGGAAGCGAACCAGGCACAGGATTTACACACACACACACACACACACACACACACACACACACACACACACACACACAAACAGACCGGAAAGAGATGTTGCTATGGGGACGAAGAGAATAACAGCAACCAACTAAAAAAAATCCAACAGGGAAACCAGAAAAGGCATAAAGTTTTGATTTTATTACCGAGACATAAATGGTAGTTCTTTACGAAGAGTATGAACATAACCAGTTGGTTATATGACCAGTAGAACCGAAGAAATTTTGGTTTGAAATTACTTATGCCAAGACTGATTTTTTATCTAATGGGTGCAGTGTGGTTGTGGTTGTGTTGGTAGTGGTGGTGTTGCGAGAGTGGTGTGGTGATGCTATGGTATCACGGTGGTGTCGTGTAATGGCGTGTGGTCGTGCGTTGGTGTTGTGGGATGGTATGGTAAGGTGATAGCACAACAGTGATGTTATACTAGTGGTGTGGTGTGAAATTTCTATATATTCATGCATCTGAACACTGATAAACATTGAAAACATATCTTTAATGACTGCTTATCATATTGCAGTCATACTGAATGGATGTGCATCTACTCAGTTTTTTTTATCAAGGCGAAGATGCACTTGACAGAATAGTGATTATTGGCTGAATGCAACATTACTTCATAATTTAGCATTATTAACTGACAACAAATATCTGAGGGGGAAATTTGGGTTAGTAAACATTTTTTGGACATGTTGCATTCAGCCAATCATCATCAACCTGTCAAGCGCAACTCGCCTCAATTAAAAAAAAAAACGGAGTATAGATAGATATACTAATGAGCTGATACTGACATCGTGACAAGACACCAGAAAAGAGCATTAAAAAGATGTTATCTAGAGTCACCCACACTCGTCGCTTGTAAACGTCTCTCTCTATCTCTCTCTGTCTCTCTCTCTCTTCATTCTTTGACTCTAGGCATAACTGGATAGCCGGTTCATCGAGGTTCAGCAGACCATCTTCGCTCCATACACCTTCTCTGTCACCATTTTGAGGTAATATCCACCATCCATTCTGAATTCATCCTAAGAGGAGGGATGTTGAAATATGTGCAGTTACCTACACTGTGAGGGCTGGGACAAGAAGGCTGAGACAAATACGCTATTGGGGAGAGGGGGGGGGAATGCAAAGACAATGGTTCACCTTAAATAACTACTTTATGAGATTAGAAATAAATAGAGAAGCTGTGATAACTGACCTAGGGGAACAAGGATAAAGAAGGTTGGCCTCTGACAGATATTTAGGAAAACTAGGTGGCACAGGATGCTATGCTCTGTCAACTTTAACCTGAACTCTCTCCCCCCCTCTCTCTCTCTCTCGCTCTCTCTCTCTCTCTCTCTCTCTCTCTCTCTCTGTGCGCGCGCGTGCGTGCGTGTGTGCGTGTGTGTGTGTGTGTGTGTGTGTGTGTGTGTGTGTGTATTTTCAATCCTTAGTGTGCCACTGGGGGCGCTGTTGTATGGTTTTGCAATAGCGTAAAGGCAGGAGGAGAGAAGGTGGTTTACTACTGCACTGGGTGGAGTCGGGGAGAGAGAGAGAGAGAGAGAGAGAGAGAACTTAAAAAAAAGTTCGTATGGTCATGGTTATAGGGAGCCCAGTCTTAAAATAGAAATACTATGAAATTAAAGAAAATTAAGAATTACAGGTCTTAGTTAAAATAGGATAACACAGCAGATGGTTTTACTCGCTCATCAAACTCTCGGGCAGTGAGTCTGAGAGGAGAAACAGGTATAAGAATTAACCTGCATGTCTGGGATGCCCAAGGAAATTTTAAATGCAGACAGAAAATAGTAATCTGAATTAAAATATCAATCGTCTTTTCCTTGTAGACTTAAGTAGTATTCAGACACCTTTTAAATTTAAATTTCTATTTTATACACGTAATATAAAGTTACATAAAGCAAACCAATTACAGATCTTAAATTAATAACAAGTATCATGAACAGGAAAAACAAGACAAGCAAACGACTATAAAAAGGTATGTAAGATCAACCAAAAAAGTATCTCACACTTGGGGATTGATGGTTGTGAAAGTGAGGGAGTTTTGCAGACGCACATGGTTCTTTGAACATGATGCTTCAAAAAAATTTACCATCCAAAATGTAACCACTTGGGCGATTTCCAGTTATAATAATTACGAAGGACAAGATTTGCACTTATAATTACTGGGTGTCCCATATGTCACAACGCTTCCTTCGCCTTTCAGAATGATTCGTGCGGTAAGACGACCGATACTTTTTTGGCTGACTGGACATATAGTTTATCGGTAATTATTTTACTCGGATATAGCCCGGAGTTCACAATCGGCAATATACAGTCTTAACTGTCAGTCTTATCTAGCCAATAAACCCATCCTAACCAAGGCTCGCTCCCAAAACATACTTGGGGGTAGGGGGGTTTCAAGAATACTCCCCCAGTATCCCTGCTTGTCGTACGAGGCGACTAAAAGGGTTGATGGTGGGTTAGTGCCCCATCCCGTAAAAAGAACTAACTAAAAAAGCGAATAAAGCGCCTCGGACCCGGACGGACCATACGTTGACGACTAAGGAACGGACAAAGGACATTCTTAGGGTGGGAACATGGAATGTGAGAGGAGTGAATGATGACGTGAAAGACAGAGAGATTGTTCAGGTGCTCGAGGATGCAAAAGTGGATATATGTGGATTGACTGAAACTAAATGGGTAGGTGAAAGGGTGAGAGAATGGGAATATGGTGTAGGTATATGTGCGGGAGTCAGTGAGAATGAGAGGGCAAGGGAGGGAGTATGTCTGATGATAAGCAAGAAGTGGAAGGAGAATATAAGAGAGTATGGAACAGTGGGTGCAAGGATTGTATGGGTGAGGATGAAAGTAGGTATACAAGCATGGGCGATTGTATGTGTGTATGCTCCAACAGAGGATCGAGTGGCAAGAGTGAAAGATGAGTTTTGGGGAGAGTAGAAGCATGTATGGACAAGGTTGAGAGGAGCGAGAGAGTGCTGTTGATTGGAGACGTGAATGGCAAAGTTGGGAATGTACGAGTGGATGAAGTGGTTGGTCAGTGGGGTGTGCCAGCTGAAGTAGATGGGAATGGTAGTGCTTTGGTGGACATATGTGCTTGTAAGGGGTTGGCAATAGCCAACACCTACTTTCGTCATAAGATGATCCACCGGTATACATGGAGAGTAATGAGGAGGATGGATGGTGAACTTGTTGAACGAAAGGCAATGATAGACTACGTGTGTGTGGATGAGCGAATGAGAAGACAAGTGTTGGATGCAAGAGTGTGGAGAGGGTAGGGGAATGGAGTCTCGGACCATCACTTAGTGATGGCCAAGGTAAAGATGCAAAGAAAGTGGTTGAGGAGGCGAAGGGGAAGACAGGAGGAAGCAGCTCCTGTGAGAAGAGTGGAGAAATTGCAAGTCAGTGAGAAAATGACAGAGTATAAGAGCATAGTGGAAGAAAGATTGGGAAGGTATGAGCTAGAGCAGTAGGAAGGGGTGGAAGACGTATGTAAGATATTCACGGAAGAGATAGGCGCAGCGTGTGAGGCGGTTTGTGGAGTGAGGAGGAGATGCAAGGGTGTACAAGGGACAGCATGGTGGAATTATGAGGTGAAACGAGCTGTGGAACAAAAGAAGAAGGCATATGGTGAATGGTTGGCGAGTAGAGGTAGGGGAGAAGATGAGAGAGAGAAGAGAGAGGTATATGTGAGCAGGAGAAGGGAGGTTAAGAGACTGGTGAAGGAGAATAAGAAGAAAGTGGATGAAGAGTTTGGGAGGAATCTGAGTGTGAAATGGAGGGAGAGTAAGAAATTGTTTTGGAAGGAGGTAAAGAAGGTAAGGCAGTGTGAAAGGGGAAATAATAGGGGAGTGAAAGATAGGAATAATAGATTGTTGGTGGAGAAGAGAGAGAAATTGAGGAGATGGAAGGAGCACTTTGAGGATTTGCTGAACGTAGAGAGTGAGAGCAGTATAAGTGGTTGGGGAATGGCTGGGAGAAGAAGAGATGAGAGGAGGGGGGAAGAGATCAGTAGGGCGGAAGTAGTGGAAGCGATGAAGCAGATTAAGCTGGGAAAGGCCCCAGGAATTGATGGAGTGTGTGGTGAAATGCTTAGGTATGGGGGTGAGATTGTTGTGGAGTAGATATGGAAGTTGTGTAGATTGGCTTGGGAAGAGGGAAGGATTCCAGAGGACTGGAAATCAGGTATAATTATTTCTCTGTACAAAGGAAAAGGGGAGAGAGAAGTATGTGGTAACCATAGGGGTATTTGCCTTCTTAGTGTGACTGGTAAAATATATGGTAGAATACTCATTGATAGGGTTAGGCATATGACAGAGGAGCTAGTTGGAGAAGAACAAGGGGGATTTAGGAAGGGAAAAGGGTGTGTAGATCAGATATTTGTTCTACGATGTTTAGTGGAGAAGTATCTAGAGAAGGGAAGGAAAGTGTATGCTGCCTTCATGGACTTGGAGAAAGCTTATGACAGAATAGATAGGCAAGGTATGTGGAAGGTATTAAGAATATATGGAGTGGAGGGGAAATTGTTGAGTGCTGTGATGAGTATGTACGAGAGAGCTAGGGCTACGGTGCGAGTGGATGGTGAGCTGAGTGAGTTCTTTGATCTCAATGTGGGACTGAAACAGGGGTGTATGATGTCTCCATGGCTGTTTAACCCGCCCCGTCCCGACGACGTATGGGTACGTCACCACGATTTGCATTTGCCAGTCCCGGCGACGTACCAGTACGTCGTGCAATTGCAATGTGCATAATTTCGACAATTTTCAAATTTCGCGCTTGATTTGCGGGTACGTACCGCCTGACCTTCCCCTACCTGCCACCAGGCGGGGACACTCGGCGACCCCGCGCGACCCGCGCTAGCCCGCCACTCGTCCACTCACCTGGTAGCCACGGTCCTGCTCAGACATGGCTAAGAGAGGTCTCTCAGAGAGCGAAATTCAAGTCGCCCTGGACACCTTTACCAGCGACAGTGATTCCACACTGGATGACGAGGAGATGGACAAAGATTATGTGCAGCCAGACGAGGAAGAAACCACCAGCAGTGACGAGGAAGTTCCGTCACCAAGGAAACGGCAGTACGTGACTTACCGTGCTGCTAGAGAGGGGCAGGAGGCAAAGAAGGCACGTGGTATGTCATATCCCTATCCCCAGCGTGCCTTGGAAGCCGAATTCGAGGTCGAGGACGAGGACGAGGACGAGGACGGAGACATGGGACGTGTTGCCACGTGGTATGGGCGGGAGGTGATTACGCATCGTGGCCCAGAGCGCACACCACGTCGTCTAAGCAGGTATGGGCCAAGCATTCTGTTTGGGGCGGTAGGAAGTGTAGTGGAGGGAGTGGGGAGTGAAATGGACATTCCTGGGATTAGGGAAATTGAGAGTGAGGTGGGTGAGTCATTGCTCTCCCTACGCAGTGTGAGGCGGCAGAGTGGATCACGTGGGCCAGTGCGGGTGCGTTCCTTATCACGTGGGGTTATGAGGGAGGGGGAAGGTGGGGAGGAACCACTCCAAAGCACGTCTTATGCTCCCCAATATCCCCTAACATGTGGTCGAGCAAGGTTGCGTGAGAGAGCACGTGGTGTGGTAATGGAGGGGGAAGGTGGGGAGGAACCACTCCCCAGCACGTCTTCTGCTCCCCAATATCAAACTATTTCATCCCCACAGCCCCCTAATGTTCCTCAAGGCCGTAAGGGTAAGGGAAAGGGAAAGGGTAAAGGCAGAGGGAAGAGGAGTGACAGTGGGGAAGCCCTCCATACTCCTTCTCCCCAACCTCCCCAACCAGGATCTCCTCCCCACCCAGACGAAGGCGGTGATGGGGACGAGGGATTTGTGTCGTGGGATTGGGAGGATGGGAGTGATTTTTCTCCCCTCATTCACCCCTTCACTGAGCATGGGCGATCTGGCTGCATTGCACCAGGTATTCACTGCAATTCAAGCAGGTTGGATTTTTTCCACCTTTTTTCAGTGAGGCCTTCGTTGATCAGATCGTGCTTCAAACAAACCTGTTTGCAAGCGGCCAGCGGCTAGAAAGTGAAAGATTGGGAACAAGGAGTAGGCATTCAATGATTTATGATTACCCTTTCTCCATTCCAGAAATGTTCTTATTTTTTGCCCTTGTCCTTTTGATGGGTATAATAAGAAAAAATAGAATTCCTGCTTACTGGACTAGGGACCCTGTTATGTTTACCCCCATATTTGGTCAAGTGATGAGCCGTAATCGGTTTCAACAAATTCTGAGTCGCCTCCATTTTTATGATGCTAATGACCCTGCAAATACAAACAACACGGACAAAATGAGGCGAATTAGGTTGGTCTTTGATCACCTCAGGCAAACCTTTCGATCCTCATTCTATCCCTATAGAGATCTCGTCATAGACGAGAGTCTCGTGTTGTGGAGAGGCAATATTTCATTCAGACAGTATATACCCAGCAAAAGGCACCGTTTTGGGTTCAAGATCTTTGTTATGTGTGACTGTAGGACTGGATACGTGCAAGACATAGTCTTGTACACCGGTGCACAGACAGTCATAATAGAAGATCGAAGTATAGGACTTTCTGGAGCAGTGGTAAAGACGATGATACAAGACTACCTTCATCGTGGTCACGTTCTCTACCTCGACAACTGGTACACTAGCCCTCTTCTCGCTCGTTATCTTCACAGACATGAAACGGGAGTATGTGGAACCGTAAAGGTGAACCGGCGTCACATGGTCAAGGTAGGGCGGAAACTTGCAAGGAGTGAGGTTGTCTTCTTCAAAGCAAACAACATCCTTGCAACAATGTGGAACCACAACAGAGAAGTAAGCCTCTTGTCCACGGTTCACCGCCCCTTGATGCACCGTACTGATTCTGTTGATTACCATAGCGAGAGCAGGCGTCGTGTTTGGAAACCTGAATGTGTCATGGACTATAATATAAACATGCGCCTCGTGGACCAGTCAGACTCCATGATATCGACGGTAGAGTGTGCCAGGACCACGATGAAGTGGTATAAGAAACTGTTCTTTCACTTGCTAGATATCACTGCTCTGAATTGCCACCACCTTCACGCCATGACCACAGGAGTTCAGGAAACCTTTGAAGGGTTTGTGAGGGAGCTCACACGAGAAATCTTTGCAAAATATGCGGTTGAAAGGCCCCAACAGCGCCCCCGCACTGCCCCTATTACCCACACTCCCCAGAGAACATCCGCCCGCCATTTCCCCACTCCTATCCCGCCCCAGCCCAACAGACCTAGGCCCCAGCGCAGGTGTCACGTGTGCAGTAATTCCCAGGTGCGACTCACGACACAGAGGAAGGACACCCGCTATGAGTGCGTGCATTGTGACGTGGGTCTGTGTATTCACCCATGTTTTAGTGAATACCACACGTTGCTGCAATTTTAGCATGGTGTGATTGCGAAAGGACGCAGAAATTATGATGTAAATGCGACAGACAGACGCTCTGTGAAAAAATCAGTCATGTGGATCGCCAAATATTAGTATAAAGTGCCTACGGGTAGAACATAAGTGCAAACATTGGGTGTAAGTATATAAATCTGCCCTAAGTTGAAACTTACATAGAGAGGGTTGTTTGATGCGATATTCTGTCGCTCAGTGCAATAAATACGACCCCTTATTATATATTTTCTATTATGTGACATTCTTACTGGTATAATATAAGTTCAAATTATTGTATATGATGATGTATTTCCTAAGTCAAATATTCATAGCGTGTCTATAAAGATAAGATTTCCTGACGCCTACTCGAATGAATAAGGCACGTATTAGTCAAAATAAAAGTCAGCAAGTGATAAAGTGAATAATTAGTATATAAGTGTGTGCGTGAATTAGTATATAAGTGTGTGAGTATTATGTATGACGTAACATTCCTTGCGAGGGTATTTTCAGGCGATATTCTCACGCTCACTTGAATAAATAATGGCAGTAAGTATGTACAGTGCATTGGAGGGGTGTAAACGTGTGTAATGTAAGTGGGAAAATATAATTGGAGTGAATAAATAAAGTAGATGATGAAACACGAGTGTTTGAGATCGTGGTTGCTACGTGAATAGGCGCTAGCATATCGCTAAATGCCCTCGTAATGAATGAAAATAATTGAAAACCTTCACAGTGGTGGGGGAAAGGTTCTATGTAAATGGGAAAATAATTAGAAAGTGATAAAACAAATTGGTATGTTGAAATACGAGACATAGCGAGTGCGCTTACTAAGCTGATGTGCGCTAAACTTATGCTGCATGTCATCAAAATGAATGAAAACATCTGAAATCACTTACAAACAGTTGTAATTAGTAAATTGTCATTGAAACAGAAGTATACAAGTAGAAAAAATGATCGGTAGACTCATAACAGAAAATTAGCAGATAGCATGTTACGACTCGGACCTAACTCGCTATGCTCGCGCGATGGTACAATGCTTATTTTTCCTATATATGTGTCTGAAATCCATTATATTGTTACTGTTATTGTTTATTAGTACAAATTCAATAAATGTAGAGGTGTTGTGTTTGTTTGTCCCATTACTCCTTACCATAGAAAACGTTTACGCATATCCAGCCCATTACAGAATACGATACCTGCGGGGGGAAACCGCACCTGTATAGACCACTTATAGACTGCAGAGACAACTTTCTTCAAGATTTTCCATAGTTTCTCGACCTAAGCGGAAGTTTCATAAGAAAAAATTTTTTTCCAAAAAGGCTCGGGACTGGGGGATGTCATAGGTGCGGAAAGGCTCGGGACGTGACGGGTTAATATATATATGGATGGGGTTGTAAAGGAGGTGCAAGGTAGGGCAGTGGATGTGGGGCTGGCCCTAATGAATGAGGGTGAGATTTGGAAGCTTCCGGTGTTGCTGTTTGCTGATGATACAGTATTGTTGAGTGAAGATGAATGGGAGTTGCAAGGTTTGGTGAATGAATTTGGGACAGTGTGTAGGAGGAGGAAGCTGAAAGTTAATGTAAACAAAAGTAAAGTTATGGTGTTTGAGAGAAATGAAGTCACAGAGTGTGCAGTGAGGTTGGATGGTGAGAATATGGAGAATGTGAGTGCATTCAAGTACTTGGGTAGTGTGATGAGTAAGGATTGAACTTTGGGGGATGAAGTACGTGAAAGGGTACAGCAGGGAAGGAAGGTTGTTGGTACACTGAAAGCAGTGATGAGAAATAGGGAGGTGAGTATGGAAGTTAAGAAGTCACTGCATGATGGTATTGTGATCCCTACCCTGACGTATGGAAGCGAGACGTGGACCTTGCAAGAGGGGAACGAGTCAAGAGTGAGAGCAGTGGAAGTGAGTTACTTGAGAGGAGCATGTGGAGTGACGTGGAGGGACAGGTTGACGAATGAAGAAGTGAAGGAACGTTGTGGGGTAGATGTGGATGTGGTTGAGAAGATTAGGAGAAATACACTGAGGTGGTTTGGACATGTGGAGAGAATGGAGAATGAAAGACTGACTAAGAGGGTGTATGTAGGTGAGGTGGAGGGAGGGAGAGGGAGGGGTAGACCGAGGATGAGGTGGAGGGATGGAGTTGAGAGGTATATGAGGGAGGAGGGGGGTGAGTTGGGGGGAGGGTAGTCAAATGGTGGGTGACAGTGACTTGGAGGCGTTTTGTCTGTGGCCACCCTTTGCGGGATTAGGGCGTCGGGCTATAGATAGATAGACGTTCCAAAGTGACACCCATCTCCCATCCCCATCGTAATCATGCCTCTTTTCCTGATAAACCATGCTACCCCCCAAAATTACAACCTCCCTCCTGTTTCTAATCAAGCCTCCCTCCCGATTATATCCAAGCTTTCTCCATTTCTGAACAAACCTCTCTCCCCTAACTAACCCAGCCTTCTTCAACAAACTAACAAGGCCTCCATCACAGGTTTTAGCTCCCCTACCAGTTGTAACCAGAACTCCATCCCCTCTCCCCTCTTCTACCCAAGCCACCCATCGCAGCCTAACGAAACCTCTATGGGAGGGTTAGTCAGACTGACGAATATATATTCTGCAAGATATGATAACTTTGTCTGAATATTACTGTTGTGATAATAGTAACTTCAATTATAGAACATCGTATTAATTTTTTTTAATGCTGCTAAACCATTTTAACCCACATATAAGTAGAAATGATCGTATATAGAATTCATCAACTCCTTGACCGTGAAAGATCTCTCTTCATCTGAATACAATTAATCGGAACCAGATTGTATAATCAAAAAAATGACATCCGAAGATTGAAATGATTAATGAAAGTACAGAAGTCATGGAGGATGTTAAATGAATGATGATAATTATTATATTTACGGTGATACATGTTAGGTTATGTAAGTGAACAACTTTTAAAAAAATAACTTAAAATAATTGATCAATAAATCACACTTTCTAACATCAACATATGCATCTAAACCTTATTTCCCACTTACAAAGTGTTGGGGGAAACAAGAAACATGAATATATGTACAAAGAGGGGAGAATGTTAACAGCATGTCCAGCAGAGCTGGGCCACATATCCATTCCTTCATTATTAAGGCCTTCAGTGTTCTTGAGTATATCACACAAGCCAAGTGATCGACACAGCGATTGCACTACATGATTCGACGAGTCAGAGTTGCTCGATAGACTGCTTGGACAATAATATAATGCAAATCATGTCATGGGCATGACCATACATAAGTGAACCATCCACTTCTGTCCGTTGTCAGTTTTCTTGCTCCCCCAATTCCCGTATCTCACGTTTCCACATTTTCACATACACTTTCCGTCCACGTTACTCACTCCTTTGAAAACCTTAAACGAATAAATTTTCTTTAGCTACCGTGTGTGACCACAGGCAACCATCTACAGTAAGCACCTTGTAGACTTTATTCGACAGATATCCTTACTCCTCATTTCTTATGAATCAATGCCGAAAAACAATTTCATCAATAAAATTTCTGCTGTTTTCCTCTTATTTTTCTTACCAATGTGTGTGTCTGTGTGTGGTACACATACTCTGTACTGAGGCATAGACAAGATTTTTCTTTTTTCTTTTTAAGAAATACTAGCAGCATTCCTGGTGCTGTCTGGATAAAAACCTGTGATCCATACCAGCTACATGGGACCCTGGGGGGACCACCCTCCTGTTTGAAAACCCCAAGGGTCACCCTATTCGTTGGGTCCATGTTCCCCTTTGGATCTATTTCCTCAAGGATATATTCCCCATTGAACTAATCCTAACATTGGCCTATTCACACCGTGAACCTATACCCCAGGAACCTGTTTTCTTACTATACACCAACCCATCCTGCACACCCACTCACACTACCCCATACTGCCCCATCACACTCACCCACTCACACATCCTTGCCCAACCCACTCGTCTTCCCCACTCAGCATGTTGATTTTAGTGACTTTGAAGTTGTAATATGATTTGGTTGTAGCAGGAAGATAAAAACTATACAGTAACTGGCCACCATTCTTCCACCATGTTGATCTGATTAGATCTCCTATTCTTTCGCAATCAGGGGACCAGTTTGGCATCTTTAAACCAAATTAATAACTACAACATAAGAAGCTACCTTTGCTAAACCCTTTTGCAACCCTCGACATAGTGCCCCTTAGTCTCTATAGCGGGAAAGAGACTGAGACAGACAAACATGCTTTTGAAACATATATACTGGGTATTACATAAATTTCAATGTATATGAAAGAATTGCTGGATGTGAGAGTTTTGAGAGCGGAGGGTGGAAGTATATCTGACCACTACCTGGTGGAGGGAAAGTTGAGAGTAAGTAAGAGATGTGTGAAAGCTAGGAGAGTTAGGTGTGGCAGGGAGGTTTTGGAAGTGAGTGAGTTGGATAAAAGAGAGATAATCATAGAGTATCAGGAGAAATTGAAAGATGAGTGGAACACAGCAAAAAATTAGAATGGCAGTGTGTGGAGGAGAAAAGGCAATTGTTTAAGAATGCTGTGGTGGGGCATGGAGAAGAGGTGTGTGGTGTGAGACGAGTGGGTGGTGGTGTAAGAAAGGGAAGTGAATGGTGGTGCGAGTAAGTACAGTAAGTATGGCTGTGGCTGAGAAGAGACGTGCATATGAAGTGGGGCTGCAGAGGATGGATGAGGTGTCATATGAGAGGTATAAGGAAAAGAGGAATAGGGAGAGAAAGGCTGTGTGTGATGCTAAAGTGGCAGCAGATGAGAAGTGGGGTAGGCGGTTGAATGAAAATTTTCAACAGAAAAAGAAAATGTTTTAGAAGGAGGTGAGAAGGGTGTGAAAGAGAGTCTAGGATGGAAGTGCGACTAAAAGCAGAAGATGGAAGGATGTTACTTGAGATGGATGTAGTAAGGAAGAGATGGGCAGAGAATTTTGAAAGACTGTTAAATGTACAGGAGGAAAGGGACACTGGGATTGTGGCAGATGGAAGAGTGCAAGGAGTAAAAGTGTTGGGACAGTTGAATGATTCTTTGATCATGATGGAGGAAGTGCAGGAAGCAGTAAAGGAGTTGAAAACAGGGAAAGCGGCAGGAATGGATGGGTGTGCTGTGGAATGCCTGAAAGGTGGTGGAGCGACTATTGTTGACTGGTTAGTAAGATTGTTGAATGTGTGTTTTGTGAGAGGCATGGTACCAGTTGACTGGGCAAGTGCTTGCGTGGTTCCATTGCATAGGGATAAAGGTAAGTATGAATGTACTAGCTTTAGTGGAATTAATATTGAGTGTTGTAGGTAAGGTGTATGGCAGAGTGTTCATTAAGAGAGACAGACAGGGTACAGAGGGAGAGATTGGTGATTGGCAATGTGGCTTTAGGAAAGGAAGGGGATGCGTGGATCAGGTGTTTGTTGTGAGACAGAATTTGTTAAAAGTATTTAGCGAAAGGTAAGGACGTGCTTTGGGCGTTCATGGATATAGAGAAAGCGTATAGTAGAATTAATAGGGATGCTTTGTGGACTGCTTTAAGATTGCATGGACTAGATGGTCCGTTGCTGAAAGGAGTGAAAAGTTTTTATGTAAATAGTAAAGCGTGTGTAAGAGTGGGAAATACTGCGAGTGATTTGTTTCCCGTGGGAATGGGGTTGTGGCAGGGATGTGTGATGTTGCCTCGATTGTTTAATATCTATATGGATGGTGTTGTAAGGAAGGTGAATGCAAGAGTGTTAGGTGGAGGTTTGAGTCTGGTGAATGCTGATGGTGGAGAGACTGAGACAGTTGGTAGAGGAGATGGTAGGGTGTGTGAAAGGAGGAAATTGAGAGTAAATGACAATAAGAGTAAAGTGATGAAGTGTACAAGGTTGGTAGATGGTAGGAGGACGAATATAGTGTTGAATGGCGCACTACTTGAAGAGGTAGAATATTTAACGTATTTGGGGTCACATGTTGCTGTGGATGGAAGAATAGATGCAGAAGTGAAGTTTAGAATGACTGAAGTAGGAAAGGTGCTGGGAGGAATGAAAAGGGTGTTAAGATGTCATTTGCTTAGCATGGATGTAAAGAGAAGGCTGTATGAAGGTGTTTTGGTACTAACTGCGTTATATGGGGCTGAAACATGGAATATGGGTGTAGCAGACAGGAAAAATTTGAATGTAATGGAGATGAGGTGTCTGAGGAGTATGTGTAGAGTGACTCATATGGATCGAGTGAGCAATGATGAAGTGTGAAGGAGAACTGGAGTTGTTCGGGAGATGGCTGATCGAGTTGAGCAGAGGATGTTGCAATGGTTTGGATAATGAGCGATTGGTGAAAAAGATAACTAAATTGGATGTGAGAGATGTAAGGCAAAGAGGAAGACCACGAATAGGATGGATGGACAGTGTGAAGAGAGCATTGGATGAGAGTCGGATGTCTGTTGAGCAAGGAAGAATGGCTGTGCATGATAGAAATTACTGGGGAGAAAGTGTGAATGAATAAATGATGACACAGCCCAGAGAGGATATTCTCCAGCATTTGGTCTGATTAACTGATCAGGTCAGGTGCGGGTAAGGGAATGGGTCCACAATGATGTGGCAGGGGTAAATCAGCTCTGCTGTTGGCCATACTGCGGATGTCGCTGATTGCACTGTGCAGTTGACCCTCGTGAGGTTTGGTGCGGTGAGGATCTGTCCCTTCTCCCATTGGGGCTAAGATGCGAATGAATGTGAATGTGGATGAGAAAATTGGAAGTGTATCGTCCTGTCTCGGCTACCTCCCTTTCTCTGGGGGAAGCAACCTACGTATATAGACAGACAGATAGATAGACCATTTGTATTCTCCAATAGTTTCTTAGATTAACAAGAGTGAAAGAACCCTAAGACTAGCCTACATTTATGTCAATAATGATTAGTCGCTTTGGCACTTTATGGTACTATTTCATCAGTTGACCCCAACTATCACCCAATTGCTTTAACATTATGTGTTTCAAAAGTTTTCGTGTCTGTTTTTAATTAAAAAAAAAAAAAAAAAGCATCTCCAGCCACAACCTTCTCTAAGTATGGGTTCTGCCAGGGACACTCTACTGGTGATCTTCTCGCCTATCTTTTAGAAACCTGGTCATTCTCCTTTCGGGACTCTGATGAATGCTTTTCCATTGCACTAGACATCTCAAAGGCTTTCGATCGAGTCTAGCATAAACCTTTAATTTCCAAACTGCCCTCTTATGGTTTCAATCCTTCTATCTGTGCCTTCATTTTTAGCTTCCTTTCTCGTCATCCTGTAGCTGCTGTTGTAGACGGCCACTGCTCTTCTCCTAGAGCTGTCAAAAGTGGTGTTTCTCAGGGCTCTGTCCTATCACCAATTCTCTTATATTTATTCACCATTGACCTTCTAAGCTGTACATCTAACCCTATCCACTCAAATGCTGATGACTCCACCCTTCACCTTTCAATTCGCTTCCTGCATTGTCCATCTCAACGGTTGCTTCAGCAAACAAGGGATGAGGCTATGGCACACCTTATGTCTGACGACTCATATCACTGATGGGGGTAAAAGTAATCTTGTTTTTAATGCATCAAAAACTCAGTTCTTACAACTTTCAATCAGGCAAAACTTCCGCAGGAGTATCCTCTAAATTTTAACAATACCCAAGTCAGTCCTGCATCATCTTTAAACATGCTTAGGGTTTCATTCGCGTGGGATTTATCTTGGGAAGGTCATATTTCCTCTCATGCAAAATCTGCTTCCAAGAGAGTAGGCTAAGTGTACTAAGCCAACTCCGTTCTTTCCTCATTGCTGCACAGTTGTTGACTTTATACACGGGTTTTATTCGCCCCTGTGTAGAGTAAAACCCTCATAGCGATCTTCTCAAAAAGGTCGAGTCAAACGCTTTTTGTATCATTAACTCTCCTCTTTCTTGCTTCCTTCAACTTCTGTCTCTTCGTCACACTGTTGCATCTTTATCTCTCTTCTATCGTTACTTCTGTGGTCACTGCTTCTCTGATCTGTCCGCTTGTATCCCTCCACCATTACAGCGGGTGAACAACACTCGTCTAGCAACACATTCTCATCCCTTTTCTGTCTAGCTTTCTAATGCAAGAGTTAACCGTTACTCCAGATCCTTGATGTATGCAACAGGCCAATTCTGGGACTGTCTCCCTTTATGTGTATTTCCTACTGCCTGTAATCTTCAGTCTTTTAATTGCAGTGTGTCCAGGCATCTCGAAATGAACGGATCTTGAGTTTAGCGTCCTGTTATCTTGTTTTTGTGTTTTTTCTTGGAAGGAGCAATTTGCAGGCTCCTGGTCTTTGGTTCCTTCTTCATTCTATTTTTAAAAAGTCCGCGGATATAAACCCTTATGGGACAGGTCAGGTAATATCGCCTTAAGCCATCAGACCATCAGGTGACCATTTGAATATATGTTCACTGACACTCACAGTAAATTATTTCCTGGCCTATAAGACCATTTGGTCTGTCACTCAATAAAACGCCACCTGTAAGAACTAGTTCGTGAAGCTGGTCGGTGATTAGAACCCTCATACACCACAAAACCATATACACATCTTGCTCCTCCTTCAACACCCCGCACTGTGGTCTGCCTGCTATAACCTGGTGATTGTTGTTATTTTCAAGCTTATTTTCATTGCGTTAGTGACAATAACACAGCTCTACAGTGTTTTCACAGCACTTCTCCATGACTGACACAATTTCCTAATGTTACTGGTTGTCTCCTTTTAGGTTACTGCAGACCAAGTTACACTGAACAGAGTAAAAACACATTCTTTCATCATTACTTACCACCCTTATTAGCAAGGTCTTCATACTCTATAATTACTCATAACCTATTTCTCCCCATGCTGACACACAGGCTCTTATTTCCACTTTTCTTAATCAGCCTTTCTCTGTACACTTTTCAAGTGTAAATACTGTCTCAAAGACAATATGCAGAGGAAACAGAAAAGCCTATAATCCCTTCAGTCAAAAGACAAGTTTGTATTTTTTTTCTTGGTACAACCAGAATCTGTTATGAAACTTTAAAGAGACGTCTCCAGCTAAAGAGATAGCTAAATAGAAGCGATTAAACATCTCTGAAGTCAAGCTGGTCTGAGAGAGACAGAAAAAAAAAAGTTGTATTTAGAATTGTGAATTTTAGGGAAACTAGTCTGAGAAAATAAAAAATGGTAGTTTTTAAAATTGTGAATTTAAGGCAAAACTGCATATCGATAAGCAAACATAAGTTACAGCACACAAACTTGGAAGCATGGAAACTGTTTGAGAAAGTAAGCTTGTTGATGATGCTGTTTTCATTTTACAACAATGTGTATCAGTTGTTGCATGGAAAAAACAGTTTTAGAATTTAGCAGGTTGTGGTGCTCAGTTTGTTACTTTTTTTTTTTATAACAATTCAGTAGCGAATATGAGAAAGACCACATCTGTAACAATTGTTAAATTTCCACAAACTTTCCGGTGATGCGTGTACATCTGTAGATAACCCAAATTTGGTACACAATCTGATGCTTTTCTTCATTATGGCTGCATATACAGAGATAAACCACATGCTTCCCAGCAACGTATATGGTTCAAATGTAGCTTTATTGGCCTCTGCCATAACACACTTTTGGCATTATTTTTCTTTACAGGTGAACAAGGGAAGGAAACACAAATTAAGTCAAAAATAAAAAATAAATAAAAATTCCATACACCATATAAAATGTCCTCCACTGTGAAAAATCTATGACAGCTGCACCTAAACTGCTGTAGGCTGAAGTTTGGGGGAACTATTCTGGGGGAAGTGTATTCCAAAGAAAAGCAATTCTGGGAATAAAAGAATTCTGATAGGCAGAAGTTCTACAATAGAGCAGTGTGACAGCCAAGTCATGGGCATTACCAGCTGCTCGCGTAGCACAGGAGAAGGGTTGGAGGGGTAGCACAACTGATACCACTTTGTCTGAGCATTTGCCATAAAAGTATCTGTATAATAATGCAAGGCAGGCACCATTCCTTCTTACTAATAAGGGAGGTAGTTCATTTATAAGTGGTTAGAAAGTGTTCTTATAGCTTTGTTCTGGATTCTGTCCAGTTATTTTAGTGCAAACTCTTCCACATCCACTTCACAACGGTGAACAATATTCGAACTGAGAGCACTCATGGCTTGTAAATTATAGTTGAACTGCTCGTCAGTGAAAATGTTACGGAATCTGTACAATAATCTGAGTTTCTCTGAAGCGGTTTTACAATGCGATCTAACATGAGAGACCTAACTGAGAGTAATGTTAAGCGAAATGCAAAGGATATCTATACTTTTAGAGATAGGAATATTGGTTGCAAATCAGACAATATTTAGCTATTCGTAAACTGAATATAATTGATTTTCTAAGTATTAAATGAGACAATGTTCTTTAATACCAGTTCAGTAATCTTTGATAAATCTTGATTCATGCTCAATTGGAAGTTAGAGATATTAATCTTTGTGAATGGCTGGCTAAATGTAAAGGAATTGTGAAATGTTGAGTCATCTGCATATGGGTAAATGGGATTATGGGTACGGAAAGAAGACAAGAGATCATTAATATGAAAGAGGAACGGGGATGGAGCCAGGACTCATCCTTTAGGCACATCCATTGCTAAGACATGAGGAAATCAGTGTGACAAAAGATAACAGGCCATAACAAAGGAGTTTGGATGACAGGGGACGGTGCCACACTCTTACCAAAGGCTTTACAAATATTAAGGACTACTTCATGGGCTTGTCCGTGTTGGTCAATTACTGACATGAACTGTATGCAGGGGACGGTGCCACGCTGTCAAAGGCTTTGGAAATATGAAGAGGTACTTCATGGGCTTCTCCATGTTGAACTGTATGAGTAATGAGACTGAATATATCAGTGCTTTATCTTTTGTGGTGAAAACCGAACTGTCTGTCAGTAATTTAGGTGTCCGATTCAAGATGCCCGGGATATGAGGGAACCAGTGGGACAAAACATGAAAGGCTGTAGTAAGGGAGATTAGATAGCAGGGAACGGTGCCACACTATGTCAATATCTTTACTGTAGAAATATCAAGGTCTACTGCATGGGTTTCTCTATGTTGGTTAGTTGACTGATGGATTGTATGAGTAATGAGATTTAGCATACCAAAGTTGGATCTTTCGTGGCATAAACCAAACTGACTGTACGGTACTTATTAATGACAATCTCAAATCCTTCAGTTAGGGAAGATGTGATTGGCATGGGTCGGTATCGGTAATCAGAGGATTCAGAGGAAACTTCTTTTCTTTCGAAATGGGTGGATGTTGGCTTCGTCCAAACATTGGAGAATGAAAAGTGCGCATGCATAATGTGAATAATTTTGCTATGGGAAACACTTTTGTAATCTAATGAAGGAATTCCATCTGGATCCTGAGCTTTGTTGACTGGTTAACTGTCTAAGATAGATTTTAGGTATCTTATATGTAGTTTAGTGAGCAATATCAGTAAAGATATGTCCTAGTTCATGGATATTCTGACAGACGACATCGAAGATAGAATTTCTGGCAAAGGTACAGGCAAAAATGTTAGTTTTCCACGAGAGTCATGTATCGAGTATCCTTCTGAAGATTTTAGAGAAAGAACAGGTGATGGCTTGTTAATGTAACAAGTTAAAGAACTGAAAGCTGAAGAAAATATTCTGTTGTTATTACAATTATTAAATAATTTATGTTCTTGATTGTGAAGAGAGTTTAATATGGCGAAATTTATTACTCCTCATGCGAGGTTTCTATCAATTTTAAAGTGATTGAGAGATTCAGTAGTTTTTTACTTTAAGCAAGAGATATATGCTGAAGAATTTGGGGTCCTTGCTCTGATACAAATGCAGTTAAAACATTTTGGGGAGTCTGATATGTCAGTAAATCGCCGACAGGGTATCAACAATTCCATACCAACTTATTAATAGTCATGAGTGTGGGAGTGGGTAGAAATGATATCAGTGGAGAAGAACGATCGCCATGAAATGCAGTAAGATAATTTTTAAATGCATCCCAGTCTGCCTTGGCATAGTGCAATCTGGTCACCCTGACTGGTTCAGGAGAGGGAGG
Source organism: Coenobita brevimanus (assembly GCF_032717465.1). Lineage (NCBI taxonomy): Eukaryota > Metazoa > Arthropoda > Malacostraca > Decapoda > Coenobitidae > Coenobita > Coenobita brevimanus. The sequence continues at coordinate 25,146,489 of NC_137041.1, forward strand.
TTTAAGGCAGCTGACTAATGAAGCTTTGATGTGATTGTGGTCGGAGGATCCAAATGGTGACAGTACCTCTATTAGGAATTACCTGCATAATTTGCAGGGAATATAGGCAAGAGATAGCCACTATGATTAGGATTATCTGGTATTCTGGTTAGATCCCTTCATTCTGGTTAGATGTTTTACTAGCTGTGTGATTAAATGATTCTGCAAGTAGTTCGCATTTTACACCAGTCAGTTCTGACATAATGAAAAAAAAACATTCCACATTATGGACGTTAACGTCAGTCAACATGGTAATTTCAGCAGCAGGGGTGAGGCTAAGGGTGGTCACCTGTTTGGATAAGAAGTCATATACCGGTACTCTGGGTTCTGGTGAAGTACTCGGGGTGTGATAAATTAGGCAGATATATGTGGTTAAGGTAATTTAGTTAACACAATGAGTAATCTAATTGTGCAGAAGTGAAGTTCATTGAGGTGTCAGTTGCATATTCACATTAAATATTACGAGAGTCATTGAGGAGACTGTAACCTGGAAAACTGTATGGGATTAAGTCCACTGTGGCAGAAATGGGTTTCTGTGAGGAACTGGGCTAGAGGGTTACGGTATTATGAATTCAAGCAAGAAGTGAACAGAATTCGGAGTGACACTAAGACCACATATGTTGGTAAAATATAAGGCAGACACCATACCTCTCCACTGACAAACATGATTTATGGTTCCTAAAACAACTGCAAGCACAGTCACTTGATGTCGACTAGGAGAGCCCTGTGCCACCATCCCTAATCTGCCAGTGGTGGCAGTCCGAAGCACCACCGCAGTTGCTCTTAATATAGCAGCAACCATTGTTAAAGGGGGGGGGGGGAGGGCAGAAGGTGTGATTTCTCATATGCATGCGGTTTAGTGCAGACAGTTGGAGGTAGATGTTGTGAGAGTATACTGGCTTACTCTCCGTGTTAATGAAAACACTGAAAATGTTCAGCAAAGAGACGTGGGCAGGAACAGTTCCTAAGGGTTGGTGATAAGGTAGCTCCAGCTCTCCCTGTAGCCAGCTTGACATCCACCTCGAGAATACCGCCCTGCTTCCAGAAACCTATCAGATATTTTCAATCTCACAAGAAATAAAATCGAAGTAAAGGAGTTATGGGGTACTCTAGCACATTGGTTTGATAACACAAACTTTACTTGCAGATTCTAATATCTGCATCCTAACATACATAAATTAGTACCATGAGATAGTGTCCAACATTATAATTATGTCATCCCTTAAGCACATACCGTAGAACAGTCTACAGAAGGGCCATCACATCCAGAACTGGTGAGATGATACAGTAAACTTTTATGTACTTTATGTCGTCTGAGCCTCTCTCATTTTTTCCTGTTTAATTCTGAACACAAACTTAGCAGCAAAGTCTTTAAGACCACACAGTCTTCCTATGTGTTAAAAAATTTCACGTGTCGTCATTTAGGGATGCATACCACGCTGGCACATCCAAGGGATTTCTATGGTTACCTTACCATGATACGTGCATTTTAACGATTGACTTTGACTTTTATTATCGAGTAGAAGTATTTCTTAATGACAACGTGCACAGCCTGCATAAAAAGTGCCTTCACGAAAAGACTGGACAAAGACAGACCCACATTAAAAGTCTGATTCTGTTATCATCGAGATGCCTGGACACATCAGCTAGGCTACATTTATGACTGGAGGACATAGGAAGTGGGAAGAGAAAACACAAATGACAGTTCCTGAGTTGACCAGTTGCTAACATGTAGTTAATACTGAGAGTGCAGACTGACTCTTACATTAAAGCGCTGAACAGAAAGCAGGTAAGATATAATGAAGCATGAACAGTTTAGCAGTTTGAAGTATCCCCTTAACTCTCTCATCGTCGGCACAAGTGTAGTATATGTAATATTCCAGCTAAATCCAGACGAATATTCAGTTCTGAGTTAGTATATGCGCCAGAGAGGGCTCATACTGGTATCATTAACCCTCTCATTGTCGGAACTCTAGTATTATATATGAACTGTATTTGGCCACACTACGGTCTCAAAGACATACTATCGTTACATCCTTTGCCATTATCAGCAGATTCTGTTTCATGTGTTAGTCTGAGATTTTGCAGCCACGTTGCTAGACTATTTGCT
>NC_137041.1:25153637-25156137 GCF_032717465.1 Coenobita brevimanus
TGTGCAAGGTAAGTTTCTGTGCAAGTCCTCCTCTATCATCGTGGTGAAACAAGTCATAATAAAGGGTCCATTCTTCAGCTGTACATAAGGTCGAGAGTGGCTTGCTTTCTCCCTCCGAAACCCACTGGAAATGAAGTCAAGTGTTTGTATGAGGACTTAGAAGAACCTGTGAAGATGAAGCTCCAGAAAGGTCGTGCTCAAAAGTACGATGGTGCAAAGTTCAATCTTGCAAACATAGTTCTCCCTTTATAATATCCAACTCGAGTTCTGATGACTCCAGAGAAACTGAAAGACCTTAAGGACTTAACACAGTATGTACCACAAGCTCATCAGCCCTTGTTTGAGGAAATATTAGCAACACGGCAGGAACTACAAGGTGGGGACGTCGCTGGGGACATGGAGTCTGACCCAGATGATAACCTCTTGGACTACTAGCTCTCTCCATCACTCAACCCTCATAAGCATAATGGTCTTGTTGGATTGGAGAGTGTTCCTAGAATAAATGCTATGCTAAAAATTTTGTTTATGTCTTTATTACATTATGTCTCTAATAAACTGAAAGGCACGTCAAAAAGTACTGGTACGATATTACTTAATATTCTATCTATCTATCTATCTATTGCCATACGCCTCAATCCCGTACGGGGTGGCCACAAACAAATCGCCCCCACGTCGCCCTGTCCCCCGCCATTTCTTAGTTTTGATTTATAAAAATTCGCTAAAAATCAGCTAACAGGATTAAGATTAAAAAAAAAAAAAAAAACTATATAGTTTATTGCTTTCACGTGAAAGGTTTATTTGGTAACATAATGTTGAGCTTATGCAAATGTTTTCTATGGGTTGAGAAAACAGATATAACTATTTAATTTCTGATATAATAAGGTTTTCGCTTTTTATATATTTTTTAGAGTATGACTAAATAGAACTCGCCCAGAGTAACAATTTGGTGTATCATAATTAACCATTTTAGTCAAAACTGTGTCAGTAATTATTGCAATTCTTTAAACATAAATTACTCTAGTTATCGAGGCATGTAAGCTCCTTCTCCGCTGGCGACCTCATATATATATATATATATATATATATATATATATATATATACATACACAGTATACATGCACACACACACACACACACACACACATATTCGTGGTAGGTGGTGGCGACCATCATCCACTCACTTGATGTAGTGCTCCCTACTTATTCCTTAACCTTTATCATTCTTTTTCTGTGCCTGCCCTCCTCTCTTCCTATTTCTCCCATGTTTCCTGTCACTTTTTATTGCTTTTCTTTCCTTCACAGGTGGCTTGACAATGAGTGACAAGCCAAATGGTTTCCTGTAAGCCAAGAAACCATTTGCAACTCTGGGTGGTAACCATGTAACCAAACCATACCTGCTCTCTACGTGTCAACAAGTGGGTTGTTGGAGGGTTAGTGCCCCTCCCCGTAAAACAAATAACTCAAAGTCAAATGGCCACCCCTTACGGTATTATGGCGTCTGGCAATATATATATATATATATATATATATATATATATATATATACTAGGGTGGATCCAAAATTTATAAGTCGATGAAACATGTCTCCTTTGATGACCTATAGTATGTTTTTACATGAACTAATTGTATATTTACAAATTAGTCAATGGTACTCCAGCAACTTTCAATTTAGTTTTGATGGCACTGACGCTCCAAGCATTCAGTGATTACCGGTGATTGGCAACTCTATAAATAATAACCCATTGTTATGCATTTCTGTTACCAATTACACGAACTGGTACTGGTTTACAGTTTTGAGTTTTGTATGATTTTGTGTATTTTACTGGAATCATGGCCAGTTGCAGCACACGAGAAAGCACAAAAGTCTCATCATGCAGTCTTCCGGTAAATCAGTTGCCCACTAGCTGTGATATCATGAGGGCATATTTGGAACATAAATCCACAAATTTATCATTGAGCATCCAAGCCTATGTGAAAACTGTTGCACTTAAAGTAGCAGAAATTTACGAGAAAACTTACATCTCAACTACTGATTACACCAATGTTGTTACTCTTGTGGAACGTCTAAGCACAGGAACTTAGGAAATATCCAGTGAGCAAATGGACTTCCAACACCTACAAAATGAAACTCGCTAGCTTTGACACCTTATTTGACATTAGGACCTAGTTGTTGCAAATGTTTCAAAAACTTCAATGCACGTGAGAGGTCTGAGTGTCAGTGCGCTAAAGCAGATAAGATATCGCCTGAGGAGTGGCCTTTCTGGGTTGACCAAAATAGTTGCAGAAAAATGTATATTGGTAGAATATACCAGAAGAAGACAGCACAAAATAAGTGTGCAGCAAACAGAGTGAGGGAAAGGAGGTTTTATGAAAAGTCCACGAGAGATACTAAGCAAAATAATGAAGATATAATGGCAGCATGTACTAACGAAAGTGATACCTGTGATGAACAATATGATGAATATGTTGATGATGATACTGCAGAAGTAGATGGAAGCAA
>NC_137041.1:25161137-25243637 GCF_032717465.1 Coenobita brevimanus
CAGTCCCAGAGGGGAGGCCATAAACAAACGGGCTCATATCATTCTGCCCTCCACCTGCAGGCTGCTCTCTCTTGCCGCTCATGCCGCTTTCACTCATATACCTCTCTACTCCATCCTTTCACCGCATCCTCAGTCTCTCGAATCAAGCTAATTTTTTCCTGTATCATCATTACGAAACGTTCTTACTGTCGATTCTTCTGAAATGTAAGAAACACACTATATGACGTATATAACAGTTCAGTTTTGGGATAAAGCAAGGTCTCTTCATTAATAGTTACGACTTGAAGTAAGTCAGTATTATCCTTCCTCACAACGGAAAGGGTATGGAATTTGGGTATCGAACATTACTGTTCAAATATATAATTTGTAATCTACTGCATTTATTAAAATTATCACTAACAGCGATAAGTACTCTATTGGATATACTGTCCACTTACGTGAGATCATCATAAGTCAAGAAAACACATACACATATCAAAAAATGAGACGAATTTGTTTCTCTACATTCAAGTACGGTACCTCCAACCTTAACCTAAACCTCGAGGGACAACTTAGCAACGTGTTGTACTTTAACTAAGGCCAAAAGATTTCCTCATCACTAAAAACCTCCCGAGGACTAAACCATAAAAACTATTTCTCTTTGGCTCTGGTCAACACCAAAAACTTCACCTGACACTAGGAGCCACTCGAGGTCGGAGGATTACAAAAATATGTTGACTTCAGCAATGTATCAGTTACGGCCATTTTGTTCGTAAGAAAAAAAGACAGTTCCAAATCTGCTCATTTCCTAAATACTTGAAGCTAACCCTATCAAAGTTTTCCGTTAAAAAAAAAATAAAATAAAATAAATGAGAATATCCATCCATCCATCCATCATCCAGTCCTACATTGCCCAATGAGGAGCGGAGGAGCCCGGGGCTAGGCAGTTGGTCCCGACATTTAAGATGAGAGTGACCAGCCTCACTCATCCCTAAGTGGCGGTACATGAACAATCAACCCCAACCATCCCTTGGATGTAAACCTTCACTGGCCCATTCCGACTGGAGCGCAATAATTACCCAGTAAACCACCAGGCGCCAAAATTTGGTTATATGGTTACCGCCCAGCTTAGTAAATGGTTTCCAGGTGTACAGGAAACCATTTGGCTTGTCATTCAGTGTAGAGTCACCCACAGGCAGAAGGAAGAGAAAAGCATGAAGGAAGGAAAGACAGAAGTGGAAGTGTGAAGTTACCCGTAGGCAGAAGGACAAGAAAAGAATGAAGGAAAGGAAGACAGAAGAGGATGAAAGGAAAAAGGGATGGAGAAGAGGAAAGGGCAGACACCTGACAGCAGCACTACGTCGAGTGAGTGGATGGTGAGCACCCCCACCTAACACAAAAAAAAATGAGTATAAAGTTGACTATTTTAACGATGATGTATCGCTAGCAATCGGAATATTACGGATAATGACAAGCGTTTGGAAGGAAACATGTACATTCAAAGATAAGTCAAATGTATATTTTAAATGGAAATTGAGTGGTAAACTAGAGATAGTAAGGAAGGATGCACCAGATATGAAAGCAATGTGCAAGCTTTTATGACAAGTTCGTATTTTCATATTACTCTAAAAATCTTACATAACATCGCAGATATGGTATATACGAGGACGCGGTACAATCCAAACTTTGCTGAAAAGTTTATAATAATAATAATAATAATTAATAATGGTACCACTACTGCAACTACTACTACTACTCCTCCTCCTCCTCCTCCTCCTCCTCCTACTACTACTACTACTACTACTACTGCCGTAATAAATCATCATCATCATCATCATCATCATCATCATCATCTAATCCTGTGTTGCCCCATGAGGAGCGTAGGTGTCCGGGGCTAAGCAAGTTGGTCCTGACATTTAAGATTATAGTGACCTGCCCGACTCATCCCTGAGTGGCAGTACGTGAGCAATAAACCCCAAACACACCTTGAATATAATCCTGCACAGGCTCAGTCCGATTGGAGTGCCATAATTACCCACTAAACCACCAGACGCCATAATTTGGTTATATGATTACCACCCAGTGTAGTAAATGGTTTTCAGGTGTACAGGAAACCATTTGGCTTGTCACTCTGTGTAGAGTCACCCAAAGACAGAGGAAGAGGAAAGGATAAAGGAAAGAAAGACAGAAGAGAATGAAAGGAAAAGAGGTACGGGGAGGTACCTGAGAGCAAAAACTGCATCGAGTAAGTGGATGGTGAGCACGACCACCTACCACTAATAATAATAATAATAATAATAATAATAATAATAATAACAATAATAATAACAACAGTAGTAGCAGTAGTAGTAGTACTAGTATTAGTACTACTACTACTACCCGGTACTAATGTTAGTTAGTTTTGGGGTCAAATAATAATTCATAATACCTCGGGCTAAGTATAAACAGCTAAACACTTAATATTCCTAACAATTTTCGAATCATCAAAACATACGGTTACGTTAGTAAGCAGGGTCAGGAATCATCTGTCTACCAAGTGTCACCTGAAAATTACATATAAAGTGGTGAAAGTAAACCGAAGTCTTGCTTGGAGTAAAACGTGGATCTGAGGGTTCAGCTCTTCCACGGCGTTTTCAGGCTTCCTTAATTCTCTGACGGTTCACTAGGTTTATCAGTTGTAACCTCATCACGGAGATGTATTGTTACATGTATTTTTTTTTACATACCATAATAATTTTACATAATGTCTTATTATTACCGCTAACACCAGATATTTAATCTAGGAATATCATGATTACAGGCAATGAGTGCTACATTTCACCCATCTAATACCGAAAGTCGCTAAAAAATTTTGTTTGAGGTAGTATACATAAAATTCTGTAAAGTAAGCCACATGATTCGCAGGGGTTAAAGGTGAACTAAGTTATACAGAACAAACTTACCGATAGTTTGAGCAGTTTCCTATTTTCCACAGCTGGTAAAGAAATGCATAACGTTTTTCCAGCGATTAGCAGTTCTCAAAATCACCGATACAATTTCCGGAATAGTTATAGTCGCAAAAAAGATTGAGTACACTGCAAGAATCATTAAGTTTCTCAAAGACACATCAACAAGGTATGGAGAACGGCGGTGCTTCGTATGAATAAATAACATTAAAGGGATAAATCAGGGAGCTGTAGTCACTTTCATTTTCAACTGACAGAACTAGACAATCCGGCATGTTGAATTCTAAGTAGCAATTTCTTAAGTTTAGATAAGCCTTAGTTACATTATAAGACAGAATCGCCTTCGTTACTCGTCATATCGACCCTTCAGTCTGTCTACAGTTATTTAATTGAGCTTGACGGGTAGCGATTTGGGTCAGGTTAAAACAAACCCTCCATTCACTCGCCAAGGCAAGAGGCGATGTGTCTCTAAGCAGAGCAACACACCCACTCCCTGCCACTATCTAGCTCCAACTGACGGGTTCTTCGTGCTGGCGTGCTCAGTAACACCTTTCCAGCAAGCTGCCTCCACAGCGCACAGCTTCTTTGCAAACTCTCTATTGCAGGTTAAATACATTTATTGTAGTCTTATGGAAACAGAAAACGCTCATAGCTAAATTTCGATGTGGATTTGTCCATCTCCTGACTGCAAGTACGAGTGTATCTAGCTGACCATAAAATGATAATAGGAAGAGTTGTGTTCGTCTGGCAGTGAGGTTGGACTTCTGTCAAATACGCACCTACACACATAGTCACTTCCAGCCACACCTGGTGGAATGAGCGAGGGTTAAGAGTAGGCTGATGATGAGAACAGCGACGATTATTTTCTGGCTTCCATGTTATTATGTGGAATATCGTCTTCAGTTGGAGGACGTTTTTGTAATTCCATACGCCTGGTTTTAGCTGGAAATAAATTCCGATGATTTCCTGATCCCGAGAAAGTTAATGGGAACATTATTGACTTTGCATATACCATGGGTTATGGCCAGCTGAATAAAATCGTCTGGGGTTAGCTGGAATATATAGGTACCGTTTTCCTGACCGTGACGAAGCTAAATGCTTCAAAATGTATGTTTCAAATCAGTAAATCCTCTAATAGTCGGAATAACTCTAGTCTTCTGGTAATGCTCACCCCTAACGTTTTTTTTTTTTTTTTAATTTCAGATAAGAAAAACTAGGAAAAATTTTAAATGTCACTATTAACTCGCAATATTTCGGGAAAACTGTTATTCTAAGCCAAGTAACGCAAGACTAGTTATTCACCTGAGAGAGAGAGAGAGAGAGAGAGAGAGAGAGAGAGAGAGAGAGAGAGAGAGGGGGGGGGAGTATAAGGGGGAGAATATTTGGATGAAGAAATGGCACCATAGGAAGAAAATGTAAGGACAATTATTAGCATAAAGGGCACACACACACACACACACACACACACACACACACACACACACACACACACACACACACACACACATAACTACGGTCGGAAGTAAGTTAATGATTAAGCTTCAAGCACCGCTGAAGGTTATGGTAAAATGTAATGCGTTTACGAGAGAGAGAGAGAGAGAGAGAGAGAGAGAGAGAGAGAGAGAGAGAGAGAGAATACCAGTACAAATTTACGTATATTGCCTGTATCTGATGAATTAACAAAAATTACTGACACCCAAACACTTACTCGTATAATTCAGTCTCAAATGAATACAATCATCTGACGTTATAAAGAATCATCCTAACTGCCCGATCATGGGAGGATTATTGGTAGTCTGTTAGTATGAACCCTTTGACTGCGGTGAATTTCTATTAGCAGTACATTTCGTCAGTCTTAAAATGTAATAAAATACGAACGAAAAAATATTAGTCATGACAATTATCATCATTCAGTGTTCTAGACTTGTCCTGAGCATGATAAAAATCATATGTCGCTGCCCATACTTTAACGCAGAGTGCGCAATTCGCAGCCATTTGCTGACACTTAGAATGGTATGATTCAGTCTCAGCTGAATATGCATGGCGGCAGAGAGAATATAGCCTAATACGTGAAGGCACGCTGCTTCATTTACCTTAACCAGGCCCAAAAACCGACATCTTCCCATCCTGAATGCTGCGCATTATCAATTAAGACATATCATCGTGTTAGTCAGGTAAAAATACTATGGAAAGAATGTAAAACCCTAGCACTATCTTTCTCTGCTACTGAACTATCGTATACAGAAGAATATGCAAAGGGATGAAAATCTGCATTAGATAAATGCGAATATATATATATATATATATATATATATATATATATATATATATATATATATATATATATATATATATATTGCTACACCGTTCATTCAAGCTCTTGAATTTAGGGGGAATAATCTGGAGACCATATGCCCCCCATCCACTAAGGCATCATTCATCATAATGAGGGCGGGACGGCAGGAAGAAATGAAGGTAAGCAGGTCGGGGGCAAGGTGGATGGGAAGTCATTTCTTTCACTCTGACGAAATTTTTTTTTATTACATACCACATTCATCGATTTTAATCCGCTAGGAAATAAAATGACATCAAGGACATGTTAAAGGAGACTATTTAGTGCCTAGTTTGTGCATATGGTTTATCCAAAATAAAAAAGATAAATAAATCATGTTGAGGCGGTAATAGCAGCCTGACTAAATACGTGATGGTTCTAAAGAGGTTAATCGCTTCTGCCAGAAGAACGCAAAGACAGATTCACCTCTTCTATCCGATGACGCATTTTTAGTTCATTCTTGTTGCAACCTAACGAGGTTAATTCAATGTATCTACTATCCACTCACTCGATGTGGTGCTGCTCTTGGGTGACTCCCCATTCCTCTCTTCCTTCTTCTTGTCTTTCTTTCCTTCTTTCTTTCCTCTTCCTTCTGTCTACGGGTGACTCTACAGTACACTGAGTGACAGGCCACATAGTTTCCTGTACACCAGGAAACCATTTACTACGCTGGGTGGAACCATATAACCAAACTATGGCGCCTGGTGGTTAAATGGGTAATTAAGTCACTCCAGTCGGGGGCTGGGTGGCTGGGGTTTACTGCTCACCTAATGCCACTCAGGGATAGTGAGGCTGGTCACGCTCATCTTAAATGTCAGGGCCAACCTGCCTAGCCCCGCGCTCCTACGCTCCTCTTGGGGAAACATGTATGCATGTACTGTATGTATGTGAAGCTAGTGAAGGCTATTTACAATCCCTTTCACGTCACTCTTAAGACTGAGATGAATACTGTTTTGACGTAAGGAAAAACAAACACGAGAAGGGACACGCTTCATAGCTGAACCCACTTTATAGTGTTGTAAAGGGGAAAAAAGAGAATATTTTATTGCTGCTTAAGCACATAAATGACACTCTTGTGAATCACTGGTCGTCCCAGTAGAACTAACTGTCCAGTGATCTGGCCTGCCCCTCTATGTTATATTAAGGTACGTGAATCCCAGCAAGATATAAGGTACGGAGTTGACACTACCCTTATTTACTATTACTTAACCAGATATTGTCATCTCTCCATGAATACTGAAATTAACACAACAATATGACGCTAGTCATGAAGAAGTGCAATGGAAATGATGTCGAGCCACAGCATTGTCATTCTACCACTGTGCTACGGTACGTGAGCTACGAGTGCAAAAGGACAAACATCTTGGTAACGTTAAGGTAAAACGAATATAATACAACTGCATGGTGTAGCTGTGTGTGTGTGTGTGTGTGTGTGTGTGTGTGTGTGTGTGTGTGTGTGTGTGTGTTGCCCTGCCTCATTTGTTATATTTGCTGCAATGCCGGCACGACATAAGTACACAGTGGCCTTTTATTGTTTTTATCTCTCGGTGTAACTCATGCAAAAATATATCACTGCGCCTCACACCAAACTCACCATAAAGCCTGGCGCGAATCCTTCGAAACGGAAGAGGAACTCATTCAGTAAGTCAGTGACTGGGTTTTTTATACAGTGTGGGACACACATTGTACAGTATACTGTCGCCCCTCTGGGAGAGTAAAAAAATAAATAAATAAATAATCATGGAATTCAAAAACTTGACCATTTATTTAAAGGATTGGGGGCTGGCCACTGTTTTTATTTATTTTTTAACATCTAATTACAAAGCTTTATCAGTGAGGTCAAGTTCATGCAATAAAACTGGAAAGCATTTATTTCTTATCCATTTCAATAAACGTTTGCTAATTTTATGTTTATGTGTTAACTTCCTACTGACAAAATGAAATGGGATTTTCATTTGGCGATATAAGAAATAAAGATAGGGCAGCCGAAAAAACGAGAGGAATCAGGGCCCTACGTTCCCCTTCCCCCAGTCCGGATCTGCCACTAAAGAGGCACCATAATTTAATCTTGCTACTACCAGATGACTGTATACGTACAGTATACAAGTGCCCTATTTCTGAATGTGTAAATGAGCGCCATTGCTACCCCTTACAGTTCAAAACTTTTCTCTTTGGCTGAAAAATATTCTGTGGAAAAAGGAACACAATTATGTACCGGGTACGTTATTTTAGTGAGAAATAGGGAGGACGCAAGAAGTGTGGCTAGAGAGATATAAATGAGAGAGAGATGAAGATAATTAATTAATGGAGTGAAACTGATGAGCATAGCTACTGATAGTGGGGAAAAGAAACATGGAAAACAGTCCTAAATGAAAGAACGCAACATGACGTTATACAGGATATTTACATCATACCAATTCTCCCACTAAACACACGCACACACACACACACACACACACACACACACTCCCCCCACCGCCCCACATACATGTACAGATTGTTGACCGATAAAGCAGAAAAAGCGATTAGATGGGCAGGACACAGCGAAACCGTTGAACATGAAGAACGAATGCAGTAAAAGTATAAGTGGGTGGGGATGGCTGAGAAAAGAAGCGAAAAGGAAGGAAGAAATCTGCAGGATGGTAGTGTGTGAAGCAATGAAGAAGGTCAAAATGGAAAAGCACCCATGAATTGATAGGGTGTGATGGGAAATGCTGAAGTAGGCTATAGGAGGGAGATATAATATGATGGGACATGGGAGATGTGCAGACTGGACTCCAAGGCAGGTAGAGCTTCATAGGATTGGAAGTCAGATGTCATAGTTCCCTGTTCAAAGGTAATGACAGTAAAACATGTGGCTTATCAAAGAGATATTTCTCTTCTAAGTGTAGTAGGAGAAATATATGGTAGGATACTTGTTGATTACTAAGGAGATAATAAAGAAATTACTAGGCTGTCTGATAAGTAACACGGGAAGGGAAGGCTTTTATGAGGGGGAAAAGTTGTGTAAATCAAATATTCGCCCAACCTTGGTTAGTGGAAAAGTATCTTGAGACGGGAAACAAGTTGTATGCTGCCTTCGTGGATTGGAGAACGCGTACCGGTATTACTAAATACACAGACTAGGAATATGAATAGTGCTGAAAACACATGAAGCAAATTGGATATTGTTGAATGCTGTCAGGAGTAGGTCTATGTATGACGGCACGTGGGCTGTAGTGCATGTGGAATGTGCAGCAAGCGATTTCTCTTATTTGAATGTTCGAATGAAAGAAATGTGTCCTGTCCCCATGGTTATAAATCTTTATATACTGTACAGTATTTATCTATATATCTATTTATCAGTCTGTCTGTCTGTCGGTCTTTGTCTATCTATCTATCTATTGATACCGACAGCTAGATAGATAGATAACTAGATAGATAGAAAGACATATTCTATCATCAATACTACAGAGAACTGCTGTGAACGTGGAGTGCCCTTAATGAGACAAGGTAGAGTCTGGAAGTTGCCTGTACTGTTGTCTGCTGTTATACATACTGTGTTATTCAGTGAAGATGAATGGGGGTTGCGAGGCTTGGTGAATGATTTTGGAAGCGTGCGTAGTAAAAGATAAATAAGAGTGAAACTAGCTAAGATTAATGTTACGGTCTTTACGAGAACATAAGTCACAGAGTGTAAAGCCAGTTTTGATGGTCAGGAAATGGGGATTGTGAATGCCTTCAAATACTTACCTAGTGTGACGAATAAGAATGGAAGCTTACAGAATGAAGTGCATGAAAGGGTACAGCAGGGCTGAAAAGTAACTGGTTCACTGAGAGTAGTGATAAAGAATGCGGAATAGAGCATGAAAATAAAAAAAAAGGCGCTATGTGACTGTACTAACATCGCCAATGTAACATACATGGGTGAAACTACGCACAACACAAATCAAGCGTGAAAGGGGTGAAAATAATTTGTTTGAGAACATGTGGAGAGACAGGGAAGTAATAAAGTAAAAGCGCTCTGAGGTGATGATGTGCATGTAAAGAGGGAGAGAGAGAGAGAGAGAGAGAGAGAGAGAGAGAGAGAGAGAGAGAAATCCCTTGGTATGTTTTAGCATTGGTAATTAACGGGGAATGAGACGCTGTATAACAGAACGTATGTGAGTCGGGGAGGGAAAGGAAGAGAAGGACTGAGGATGTAATGGAAGGATTGGGTGAATAGGTAAATCAGCGAAGGTGGTGTGACTTGAATAGGGCAGTCAGATGGTTGAGCTAAATGTGATATGGAGGCTATTCGTTTGTGCCCATCCCATACATGATTTCCGCATCTGGCGATAGACAGATGTGCAGACAGATCCAAAGCTCATTATTAGGGTCACATCACGGTGCTTGAGGCTCCCTCTACATAAAAGGTAACTGCCCCAAAAATCATGAGTAAGCATACTGCATCATTACGATTTGTTACTGCAGGGCCCGAATAATGATATGGGAAACTGTGCCTGCCAGTCTGGGTTCAGGCTAAATGAGCCATGGATGCACTAGAGTAATCGTGATCAGAAGTATTAATTTTATTAAAAAGGTTAAGGCATGATGTGCACATATGAAACAATGAACAAGTTACAAATAAAATATTATACAGAATGTAATATGCTTAACATATTTTTAGCTATTTATAAATCTTAGGATTATAACCAGACTTTAGCTGATGGATTTGAACAAATCCCCCATTCCTTTTCACGCTCGACTAATGGATAATCATGAAATTAAATATTTATATATGATTGGATATTATTTGTACTGACGAGGAATAATGATGTGAAAAGTGAAATGAACGGAAAAATTGCTCCAAATAAAGAAGCCCCCATTCCTTCACCTTGAGACATCACTTCCCTACAATGTCGTCCAGCCTCTTTTACATCCGCTGTCAGACAAACGCCACATCATCCACACCCATGCATCCACTAATACATAACTCTTCGGTGTGTGTGTGTGTGTGTGTGTGTGTGTGTGTGTGTGTGTGTGTGTGTGTGTGCCTTTTTCACAATCCTCTCTTACACCATTATTCCCTCATTATACTCGTTTCTTCCTTCTAAAACCTCTCATAACACTAGGCTACAAACCTTTCCTGGCTCCATCTGGTTGAAACGTCATAACCAACAACCCGACCAGACAATAAGTTATATGGTTATGTCTCCCAATGAACTACGGTAAAAGATTTCATGGGTACAGGGAACCATTTGGTGTCACTCAGGGTAGATTCATCTGAATGCAGCATCACATCAAGTGGTTGGTGGGCGTCCAACCTACCACCTTAAATTAAACTGTGTCAGGTAATTTAACTCACAAACCACGGGGGAAATATTATTAGTAGGTACGTATTTCAGTCTGGCTAAAACAACACAAATTTACTCGCCACTGTGAAACTCTCCCCTGGGCTGAGGATTAGGAAGCTATTTTCATTTTGCCTCTGCTAACACCGAGTGATTTAATGTGCCACCGAAAAAACCCTTACGATCTGAGGATTAAGAAACACTGCCGACTTAAGAGGAACCTGTATCTCAAAAAAAAAAAAAAAAAAAAAAAAAGAAAGGTTCAAATATGCTGCTTTCCTAAATATATAATCGTACGGTCAGACTTTACCGTAACGAAATATATATTTGACGGTAAGTTTTCTGTAATATTGTCATGAAAGATTTTCCAAGTACAAGCTGATTGTAAGGAAACAGTGAAATGCACTTTCTCCCATAAAAAGTAAGCGGTAAGATGATCTCGGTACAAAAATACTTAAGACAGGAAGGTTTGGTAAAGGCTTGTTAACCATACCGTAATTTGCCCATTTCATATTACCTCACGGTTTATATCGTATGTTCTGTTGATACAATCCACTGTTAGTAACAACTAAGTTATTCAAATTAAATGGAATGATGGTAATAGTGCATTTATTCTGTCCATCATGATATTTTGTGCAAAGTACAAACGGTGAGGCATCTTAAAAAGTTTGATCTTCGTAATTTAACGGTTAACCGACACAGTCACGAGTCAGATGTCTTACAAGTGATGTATGAAAATTAATCAAAACTATCCTCTTTTTAACCTAGTCTGAAACTGTCATCTGTCCGCCTTGAAAACTGAGTAGTCAGACTAGATTAACGCAAATCTGATGCCAGCCACGAAGTAGTGCGACAGAAAAGATGTAAAGCTGTAGTCTTGTCTTATACCGTCAATGAGCCGCGAGAAATAAGCTAAAAAAAAAAAAAAAGGACGAAAATCTCGGTGAAGTAAATATAAAATAACTGTGGTCAACGTATGTCAAAGCCTTCACTGGAAAATGCGTTCTTCTATTAGTTCGACTTTTCCGCGACGGGTTCATTTGACTAATCCAGTTTCCTGACTGTATGAGCAATATAAGTTTTAGCCTCGACTCCGCTGACGGATTTCTCCTGCTGCCTCAAAAAAAAAAAAAAATAGTTTAGTGACTTCCTCTTATCAAAGGGAATACAGAATGCTATATTTCACCCCTCCAATTAGTCTAAAAATCTATATAAAAATTGTCTGGAGGTATATTAATAAGGGGAAAAGTACGTTATGGAATCGAAGGGGTTAATAAGTAATAGCATATTATGAAGGCTACATAAATCAAACTTACCGAAAGTCTGGGCACTTCCCTAATGTCCACAACTGGCAAATGTATGTATAATGGTTTTCCAGTGACTGTCAATGCCGAAGTGCACGATACAATTTCTGGAGTAGTTACTATCAAAGAAATAAATAAATACACCGCAAAACTTCATTGTGCTTCCCACTAAAGGTGTGACGTACAGAAAAATGCAAGTAGAAGAGATATGCGAGTAATGATGCATGAAGAGTAATAAATGACCACTGCCGGTTTGTTTTCAGGCAGTGGAACTAGATCACTCCATGTTGACAAAGTCGTGGCAACATGAATTTTGATAAGCTTCAGTTAATAGGTATGAATGAGTGTCCTTGGTTACTCGTCAGATCGATCCTTCAGTCTGACAACACATCACCATCAAGTGCAACTGAAGGAGGTAAGGGATCTTTGTCAGCGTAGTCAACTCCCAGTACACAGGGCTGAGAGAGCAGCGGCGTGCCAAAAGTCGGAGAAACACACCTTTCCTACCCCACTATCCAGCTCCAACTGAGAGGTAGACTTCTGTGTTCGGACCTTCACCTCCCGGCCTTACTAACGTCACCTTCCGTGCAAGCTGCCTCCGCCATGGAAAGCTCATTTTGCAAGTCTCTAATGAAACGCAGTGAGATTTATTCCAGTGTTACATTATTAGATAACGGTCAGCGCATATATCCGATGTGGGTCTGCACATCTTTCAAGACTGCACGTCCGGGTATGTAGCTGATTTAAGGTCGATGGTAGGGGAGACATGTGCTCGTCTGGCAGTGGTGTTGGGCTGCTCTGTGCGACGCATACACGAACGCTCACTCCCAGTCAAACCTGGTGGGGAGAACTGGGGCGGAGGATGGATGAATGGATAAAGAGAACAGCGGTGACTAATTATCCGCCTACCAGGTTAATACCTTCACCCTCTGATATAAATTTCTTAAGCTCGAGGACGTCACTGATATTACAGTTTTCTTGGTTCCACCCGACTTCGTTCACCTTCAGAGCCTTCTTGTCGTGAAGGTGTAGGAATCCAAACAACTGGAAAAGGCTGCCCTAATATGAATACAATAGTATAGACAGAACTACAATAAAATATAAAATGATCACTGGACTGATATGGTTAAGCACTTCGTGGTTTCTATTTGCCTCATCAATTGTGAATAAAATTAACTCATGACCCTGTGGCTAACTCGGGTGAAGGATACAGTTTGCTGTTATCTGGAACATAATACTAAAATTGTTTTGATAATGAGAAGCTTTATGGTACGGGTTTCAAAATCGGATTCATTTAACACATCACGATAAACCTGCCTGGAGTTAAATGAAATACAGTACTACTGTACAGCTGTTCCGGGCATTAGAGTGCTAACAGAGAAATTGATTAACATGATCTGCCTGCAATGGAATACTCTATGAGTGAAGGGTAACCATGATATTTAACGTTAGTATTCCGTATCCAGCTTCGAGTAATATTGTCAAAATTCATTTTGAAACTGAACTGTAGCAGGAAATTAATACTAGGATGTGATGCAAATCATTAGGGAAAGAAAGTTGTGGAAAGGACGTAGACAAAATAATGATCATATTTTCCAACTGTGCTACAGGAAGTTAGCTGCAATAGGACGAAAATCTTCGCGAAGTTAAGTGGACGAACACTATTCTAAATTATAAGACGGTATTACTGCAGTCTTACATCGTCATAGCCTGGGGTTCCTGTACGTACTGCCCTAGGTCTATCGGCTTCTGACTACGAAGCTTATAGGTCCATCCTTTAAAATAGTGCTCCGCAATCGTTTTTAGTTCAAGGCACGTTATTCAGTTTATCGAAGTCTTGCAGCATACGTAATCAATATTTGCCATAATAAGTGTCAGCTTTGCATATTTTGTTATGACTTTTACTAATAAATGATCAAAGCAAATCACAGGTGCTTGGTGTATGTTACCGTGTATTTGAAGTAACGTATTGAATTTTTCATTGTTCAAGTAATGTAGGAGATTTCTAAAGAATATTCTTAGTGCATGCTGTGGTAAACATTTGATTATTGCAATTGGGATAGTTTTTTTTTTTTTTCAAAATAATGTTTTTCTCAAATGAGCTCAGGCACTTTTACCGGGAACACTGACCAGCATTCATCCTGACAACTTGAGAGCCTGGAGCATGTGGAAACACAGAGGCTATTGCATGAATTTATTCCAGAGGCAATTGCATGAATTTATTCCGGGGTCTTTGGTACTACACCATTATCAAGGAACTGACAAAACATTTGAAGAATTGAAGTGCATACACACTGTGGTGTTCCCTCTTCATGCTGGTGGTTCCTTCCCCTACGGCATCGCATCTATTCACTGTCGGCCACTCCCACCATGGTCATCCCACATAATCCTGATTGTCAGCTCCCCCCCACCCTTCTTTTTTTCCGTCTCCCACCCTGCGCCGACTCCTCCATTTTTTACTGGCTCCTTTTGCTGCTGTTTCGCTCCAGGTTACAAATCCTACTGTTGCAGTTCTCACACAGACACATGGGTCGAACTGTGACACTTCTGTAACCCTGCCTTTTGACTGACTGTTCTCAAAAGTGAACTCCTTCGTCCGTGTCTGACCCGTAACCTCCCGCCAAGTTTGATTCAAATCAGATCACAACTGTCTGAGCTGGCTTTGCCCTCTGACATTGCCTTTGTCCCCCCGTGATCTTGACCTAATTAATTGTTCTTAAAATCAAACCTTTTTACTATTGCCTTATCATCAACCTTTCAAAACAGTTTGGTCTAAATCAGATCAAACCTAATTAAGCTAACTTTGTCATGTGACTTCGACCTTTAACTTATGGTTGGTTCCAAAAAACACCAAGTTTACTCCTTGGCTGTCTCTCAACTCCTCCTCCATGGTTGTTTATAATGGGATCAAACCTGTTTGAGTGACATTGTTTATGCCAAACACATGCCCACATGTGCGCGCGCGCCGAATAAAATCATAGCCCCACTGTCAAGCATGGGTGTAATAAGGAGAGAGAGAGAGAGAGAGAGAGAGAGAGAGAGAGAGAGAGAGAGAGAGAGAGAGAGAATACCGTCAAAATTAATGTATATATTTGTATATGAGAGAGACAGACAGATTGACAGACTGATTATCACTCAGGCTTCTATGACTCAACTGAAGAAGTCATCTGGCGTTATTTGGAATAGAAGACTGAAGCTGTCTTGAGTATGGAAGCTTTAATTGTACGAGTGGTAACCCTCTGACTGAGGCGAATTTCTGTTAACAGAATGAATTTATCTTTCGTAACTTATAACAAAATACTAAAGTAAAAGCATTAATTTTGTTAATTATTTAGTTGTAGTGTTCTACTCTTTGCCTGAGCATTATAAAATCGTTTATCACTCCCCGACGTTAAACGCAGTGTAGGTAATTTCTAAGTATATCTTTTACAAATAAGTTAATTCTCACCTGACTGTAACTGCCTGGTGTCAGCCAGATTAATACAAAACAACATGCTGACATATGAGATAGATGCTGTATGTCTTTTATTCAGGCTCTCGAATTCCAGGGTGCACAAATCTTGAAACCTCTTCAGGCACGACTCGGTTACGTGGTCGACTCTCTATTTTGTATATTGATGGGTGCATACACTTGTACGTGTGTATACTCTCACCCATCAAGAAACCCCCTTATGGCCTGGATCCCATCCTACAAAACTGTACAGGGATTCAATAACTGAGTGATTGAGTAGGGGACTGAGTGAGTGAGAGAGTGACAGAATGAGGAAGACATACTGTTTTAAGGCAGTAAAAAGGCATCATATAATTAAAAATATTCAGCACTTATTAAAAAAAAAACAACAACAAGGCAGGGGTGAGGTTCCACTATTTTTTTAACAGTTGATAACTAGAAAGCGTTCAGAGAGAGCATACCTCTTCCACTATCATTAACAAGAAAATGGATGACGGTCCGGATCCGCGGATATAAGGTCCGGGTCCGGATTCAGATCCGCCCTCAAATTGAACCAATTCTTTCTTGGTCCATGGCTCACGTTTCCACAAAATTTCATTGAAATTCATTGAGGACTTTTGGAGACAGTGTGCCGGATACTCCGGATGCGGATCCGGATCTGCCCAAAAATTTTATAATTGCTTCCTTGGCCCATGGCCCACCCTTCCATAAAATTTCATCAAAACCCATTCACAACTTTTTGAGAAATCCCGGATCCGGATCCGTGGATATAGCATCAGGATCCTGGCCCGCCCCAAAACTTAATCAACTCTTTCTTGGTTTATGGTCCACCTTTACACAAAATTTCACTAAAATTTATTGAGAACCTTTGGAGATACTGTGCGAGATACTCCGGATCAAGATCCGAATCCGGCCCAAAATTTAATCATGTCTTCCTTGGCCCATGGCCCATCCTTCCAGAAAATTTCATCAAAATCCGTTCATAGTCTTTTTGAGTAACCCTGGTATTAGGCAGACATATGAGACAGACAAACTAGTGCAGGGTAAAACATAACCTCCTTGGCTGAGGTAACATTTTTTTTTTTTTTAAATGCGAGAAAGTAGGAACCAAAGGCCATGAGCCCGCAGTAACAGTTCCCTCCAAGAGAAAAACAAAATACAATAGACAGCCAAATTCAAGATCTGATCATTTTGAGATGCCTGGACACAGTGAGCTTGAAAGACTGGAGATCATAGGCAGCAGGAAATACAGACAGAGGGAGACAGTTCCAGAGCTGACCTATTGCATAAATGAAAGACTGGGAGTAACGGTTAACTCTTACATTAGAGAGTTGGACAGAAAAGGGATGAGAGTTTGCTGCCAGACGGGTGCTACGCGCCCGTCGTAGAGGTGGAGGAATGTAAGCAGACAGTTTAGAGGAGCAGTGACCATTAAAGTAGCGATAGAAAAGAGATAAAGATGCAACAGTGCGGCGAAGAGACAGAGGTTGAAGGGAGTCAGTAAGAGGAGGAGAGTTAATGAGACGAAAAGCCTTTGACTCCACCGTATTGAGAAGAGCTGTATGTGGGGAGCCTCCCCACACATGAGAGTTGTACTCCACACAGGGGCGGATTAAACCCCTGTATAGAGTCAACAATTGTGCAGGGGCAAAGAAGGAATGGAGTCGGCTTAGCACACCCAATCGCTTGGAAGCAGATTTTACAAGAGATGTAATATGATCTTTCCAAGATAAGTCCCGAGTAAATGAAACCCCAAGCATGTTCAAGGATGATGCAGGATTAAGCTGAATATTATTAAACATTAGTGGGTATACCTGTGGAAGATTTTGTCGGGTTGATAGGTGTAAGAACTGAGTCTTAGATGCATTAAAAACAACCATATTATTTTTACCCCAGTCAGAGATACGAGCCAAGTCAGACATTAGGTGTGCCATAGCCTCATCCCTTGTTTGTTGAAGTAACTGTTGAGATGGGCGTTGCGAGAACCGAATGGAAAGGTGAAGGGTGGAGTCATCAGCGTATGAGTGGATAGGGTTAGATGTACAGTTTAGAAGATCATTGATGAATAAAAGGAATAGAGTCGGTGATAGGACAGAGCCCTGAGGAACACCACTGTTGATAGATCTAGGAGAAGAACGATGGCCGTCTACAACAGCGGCTATAGAACGACCAGAAAGGAAGCTAGCGATGAAGGCACAGATAGAAGGATAGAAACCGTAGGAGGGCAGTTTGGAAATTAAAGATTTATGCCAGACTCGATCGAAAGCCTTTGAGATGTCAAGTGCAATGGCAAAGCTTTCGCCAAAGTCCCGAAAAGAGGATGATCAGGAGTCTGAAAGGTAAGTGAGAAGATCGCCAGTGGAGCGTCCCTGACGGAACCCATACTGACGATCGGAAAGAAGGTTGTGATAGGAAAGATACCTTAAAATTTTTCTATTGAGAATTGACTCGAAAACTTTTGAAATACAGGACGTTAAAGCAATTGGACGATAGTTGGAGGGTTCGGAGTGGTCACCCTTCTTTGGGACTGGCTGAATGAGAGCAAACTTCCAGCAAGAAGGAAAGGTACAAGTTGACAGACAAAGGTGAAAGAGTTTGCCTAGGCAGGGTGTAAGCACTGAAGCACAGTTCTTGAGAACAACAGGAGGGACCCCATCCGGCCCATATGCCTTGTTAGTACTGAGGCCAGTGATGGCAGAAAATACATCAGCTGAAGAAATTTTAATGTCAGCCATGAGGAAGTCAGAGGGGGGTAGTGATGGAGGAACAGCACCGGAATCGTCTAAGGTGGAATTGGAGGAGAAAGTCTGTGCGAAAAGATAGCTGTTCATACAAGGAAACTGGGGAACATTTAGTACTTACTCTGTTCATTACTTCTGTTTTCATATTTCTCTCTTCACTCTCATCTTGAATGTCAAGACCAACTTGCCTAGCCCCGGGCTCCTACGCTCCTCATGGGCAACATAGGTTTGGATGATGGATGGATGGATGGATATTTGTCTCTGACAAAGAATGATTTCATCTCTGTTGGTTCTCTCCGACAAAGAGAGTATCTTTTCCACCCTATTTGTTTGTTTGTTTGTTAGCAGAATTACTCGAAAACTAAGAGAGATTTGGACAACTTTAGTGGGTAAATAACCCATGTCCCAGGGAACACTAGATTAACTTTTGGGACCAATCCGGATCGTCTGACGGATTCTGGATACGGATTATGTGTGTGTGTGTGTGTGTGTGTGTGTGTGTGTGTATGTGTGTGTGAAACCCTAATCAGTGATGACAAAACAACCCACTACGAACAATGGTTTGGAAATTGCCGTACGTTGCCCTTGTCGGAGAGATGGGCTCCACTGATTGCCCCTCTAGTCTTGAGTATATGTCAGTAGACTACCGGATAAATGAAGTGGGTAGTTTCTTTGGCAGTCTGAAAAAGACACGGCGCAACTGAAAACTGGAAATTTCAGGCTCGCAGTTCTTTCTGGATATGACACTGGCATGGTTCCACTATTTAATTTTGGTTCCTACCAGACAATTGAATGTGGTAACTGAGAACACATAGTTGTGAAGGTGTAAATGAAGATGTGTAATATTAAAATTGTGAAACATTTTTGAGTTGAAAAATAATCATCTGAAAATACCAGGAACAGAATATGTGCTACATTACCTTATTGAGAAAGTTAAGGAAGGATGCAAGAAGTGTCACTAGAGGAAGAGAAGTGAGAGTTTGAAGAAAACTTTTAAGTAGCGGAGAGACGGCAGAGATCGGACGGACTGTGGTAAAAGGAAAACATGGAATATACTAGGGAAAAAAAGCATGACAGGACGTCATACTAACACACACACACACACACACACACACACACGTGCGCCTGCCTTAGCATAAGTAACAGGAATCTGATATATCCTTTCGGTATTACATGTGCATCGTAATCTCAAGCAAAGAGGGTTGTGAGACAAGAGAGGTAGAGGTTCATTATAGTGACGGTCGATTACTGCCATTATTTTTTTCGACTTTGGACATACAGTAGACAGCCCGTCGCCTGAGACCCAGAATAACCCCTACATAATATATATATGTGGAGCCTCTGTGGTACAGTGGTAGAATGTGCGTTTCGTACACGGGTGAACCAGCGTTCGCGCTCCGCCAGGCTAATAAACTTTGGGAGTGTTCACCCAGCCAATTACTGCATTAGCGGACACAAGGGGTGCTTTGATTGAACCAGTGTCGCATACTATAAAGTATGCTTGCACCCTGTCGGCTTGCGCGGGCCGATTACACTTGGTTCACAGACTACACACACATCCAAAGCCACTCCAACACTACAATTACACTTACAAGCACTTCTCATCCTACATACAATCTCTACCAGACAGCCTAAGGCACTTGGTAGAGATACATTGGCTGTATCGTCCCGACTTCGGTCAGGATAGGCAGGTCCTGAAGTGGATACTCAAACGGGTGATGATGATGATGATTGCGTAATACTGTCAAAAGTGTATACACGCTTGGTCTGTCTACTTTACAGACTTCACATGTTTTTAGCCTATGATCTGTTACTGGTTCTTGAAGATTATCAGTAAAGTCTGTTTGCACAAAAAAAAAAAAAAATGTTTCTTGTCCAACGCTAATTCGAATTTTGATCTTTCATATAAGTCAGCTTCTCGAGCCACTTCGTTTCTTGGACCCCTTTATATCAACAATTACCCGCCCATTCACCTATGATGTTCGATAATTCTACCTGGACAAAAATAATGTCTTCTGCCGAGAACTTCAGTAATCATACATAAGTCTTCTTTTTATCTCTTATGAAAGTAAGGCGACTGGAGGATATCACTGCTATACACTGCATTTATCACGCCGAGTTATTTGTTGACATTCAGGTTCCCATGACTCACTCGTCTGGAGGTAGTTGCCATAGATGTCTATTCCCATCGATAATAAGAAAGTGGTAAAATCCTGTTCACTCAGCTGTGATAGCTGGAGTCAAGAAACATTTGAGTTAAGGCTGTTCATTGATTAATGCATGACTTAGGAACGTGGTGAATCTACCGCTCTTCTTATTCTGACACACACACACACACACACACACACACACACACACACACACACACACACACACAGACATCTATATCTATATTTATATCTATCTATCTATCTGTCTATCTGTCTGTATCTATCTATCTATATATATCATCATCATCATCATCATCATCAGCCGTTTGAATATCCACTGCAGGACCTGCCTATCCCGACCGAAGTCAAAGTCAAAGTCAAATGTTTATTTAGCCATAGAGATTACAATAATTGATATAACACTTAGTTTACAAGTGGCTGAGCCTTTTGAGAGTACAGGACCTCTCTTTAACCCGCGCCGTCCCGAGGACGTACTTCCATGTCCTCACGTTTTGTCACAGCCAGTCCCGAGGACGTACTTCAACGTCCTGCAATTGCAAGGTTCATAATTTCCACAATTTTCAAAATTCGCGGGAGATTTTCGTTTCGCCCGGGTACCAAAGCCTCCCCTACCTGCCGCCAGGCGGGCAGCATCCTAGACCCCGGGTGACCCGCGCTCGCCCTTGTCTCGGTCACTCACCTGCCAGCAGTGACCCAGGTCAGACATGGCGCGGAAAGGTCTCTCAGATGAGCAAATTGCATCCGTCCTGGAAGCCTTCACTGGAGACAGTGATTCTCCACTCGATGATGATGTGGTGGATCGCGATTACGTCCAGCCAGAGGAAGAAATAAGTAGCAGTGATGAGGAGGTCCCTTCGCCCCGAAAAACGCGGTATGTGACATACCGTAAGGCAAGGGAAGGCCAGCCTGCTCCCCAACCACGTGCACAGCTATCTCTCCATCACGATTCTGATCAGGACGAGGATGAGGACGATGAGGAGGACGGAGGCCTAGGACGTGATATCGCCGAGTGGTTGGGAAAGGAGAAAATATCACCACGTGGATCAGAAGGTGGGGCGAGACGACACCTAAGGTATGGTTCAAGTACTTTGTCTGGGGAAGTAGCAAGTGGTGTGGTGGGATTGCTGGGAGAAAGGGAAAGTGTTGTGGCGGCAGCGGGGGGTGAAAGTGAGAGTGGTGTAGGGGTAGTGCGGGGTGAAGGGGCCAGTGGTGTGAGGGAGGCAGCACGAGCACGTGGTGCTCGTAGGCCTAGGGGAGAGGAGGTTGAGTCACTCCCCAGCACTTCTTTCGCCCCTGAATATTCACAAACTTCCTCCCCACAGCCCCAGGATGTGGGGAAAGGAAAGAAAGGGAAGGGAAAGGGCAAAGGAAAAGGGAGAGGGAAGAGAAGTGCGAGTGATGAGAGGCGCCGCTCTCCACCTCCCCAACTTCCCCCACCACCCTCACCACCCTCACCTCCCCACCCTGACGAAGAGGACGATGGTGACGTGGCTGGAGACGGTGGTGTCACGTGGAACTGGGAGGATGGGAGTAATTTTACTCCCATCATTCACCAGTTCACTGAGGAGTGGCGGTCAGGTTGCACGGCTCCAGGTGTAAATGCTGGGTCATCACGTTTAGATTTTTTCAACTTGTTTTTTGATGAGGCGTTTGTTGGGCGCATAGTAGAACAGACAAATATATTTTCACAATCCCAGCGCCTTGAAAGTGAACGCCTAGGAACCACAAGCAAGCATGCAGAACAGTATGACTATCCCGTGACTATATCAGAGATGTTCCTATTTTTTGCCCTGGTAATCTTGATGGGTGTGGTGAGGAAAAATCAAATTCCTGCCTACTGGACAACGGACCCAATCATCCTAACACCTTTCTTTGGAAAGGTGATGGGTCGTAATAGATTTCAGTTTATTCTCGGCCGCCTCCACTTTTTTGATGCAGATGATTCAGCCAATGCAAATAACACTGATAAAATGAGGAGAATTAGGCTGGTATTTGATCATTTACGGGAAATGTTCCGCTCCTCATTTTATCCCTACAGAGACCTCGTCATAGACGAGAGTCTTGTGTTGTGGAGAGGCAATATTTCCTTTAGGCAGTACATACCCAGCAAGAGACACCGTTTCGGGTTCAAGATCTTTGTTATGTGTGACTGTAAGACTGGTTATGTGCAAGACATAGTCTTGTACACGGGCGCACAGACAGATATAATAGAAGATCGTAGTATAGGACTCTCTGGGGCCGTGGTGAAGACAATGATAGAAGAGTACCTTCATCGTGGTCATGTTTTGTACCTGGAGAACTGGTACACTAGCCCTCTTCTCGCTAGGTTCCTCCACCAACACGACACCGGAGTCTGTGGTACAGTCAAGAGAAACCGTCGCCATATGGTCAAGATAGGGAGGAAACTTGACAAGAATGAGGTGGTTTTCTTCCAGGCCAATAACATCCTTGCAACCCTGTGGAACCACAACAGGGAAGTTTGCCCCCTGATGCACCGCACAGACTCCGTGGATCACCGTAGCGAGAGGAGGCGCAACGTATGGAAACCAGAGTCTGTACTTGCCTATAATCTGAACATGAGGCAAGTTGATCAGTCAGACTCGATGATTTCAAGTGTTGACTGTGCCAGGACAACGATGAAGTGGTACAAGAAACTCTTTTTCCACTTGCTCGACATCACGGTCCTGAACGCCCACTACCTGCACGCAATGACCACCGGAGTATCCGAGACCTTTGAGGGGTTTGTGAGGGAGCTGGCCCGTGAAATAATCGCCAAGCATGCCCAAGAAAGACCCCCACACCGCCCCCGCGCCCCCCGTGCTGCTCAGACTCCCCTACGTCTTGCAGCCCGCCACTACCCCAGCGCAATCCCTTCTGAACCAAACTGTCGTAAACCCCAGCGTCGCTGCCATGTATGTAAGCACTCGACAGTCAGACCATCCACGCAGAGAAAAGACACAAGATACGAGTGTGACGAGTGCAATGTTGCGTTGTGCCTTCAGCCTTGTTTCAAGGAATATCATAATTTCCTACACTTCTGAAACTGTGTGGGAAGGCGAAATGACGCTCATTATAATGGTAAGGCCAGTCAGTAGGTGCTAAGTCAAATATAAAGTTGAAACGGGTGTTATTTTTTCAGAAAAGTAATGTATAAGATGAGAATTAGTGTAAGTGGAAAGAATTGTTATCAAAACTACACCCACTGTGTAAATCTGGTCAGTAAATATGTGATAGCAAGGAAATAAAGTGGAAACGGGTGTAATGTTAGCATGAATAAAACGTATAAGTTGAACATTACTGTAAGTTGTCATAATTGATGTCACGGGTACACCCACATTCTGGTCAGTAAGTATGTGATAGGAATTATATACAGTGGATGATGTTGTAATGTTAGTAGTAAGGTATTTTATAAGTTGATTACTTGTGTAAGATGAAACAAATGATATCGCGATAACACTCCCTGTGTAAGTACGCGCAAATATGACGCTAAGTTCCATCGTACGTTCAGAAATGATGTAATATCAATTATATCAAGTGTTTACATGTGCAATGTTAGTGTAGAATTATTATATAAGTAAAAAAATAGGTTGTAAGTTGAATTAGTTGTCATAGCGACTTCACCGTGTGTGTTACTATGCGCTATTATTACGCTATATATTTACGTAAGGCCTGAAATAATCTCAAAACAGTTCTGTAAAGTTGAAAAGTGTATAATAATATTAGAAAGGTATTATGTTAGTAGAAAAAGCACAATACGAGTTGAAACATCAGTCACAGCGAGTTCACTCACTACGTAAATAAGCGCTAGCATTACGCTAAATGTTATCAAAAGGCCTGTGAATACGTAAAAACAGTTCAATATAATGTAAAATGGTATAATGTTATTGTGGAAGTATTATGTAAGTAAAAAAAATTATATGTATCATGATTTTAGAATGTTAGCGATTCATCGTAACCAAGTTGGCCGATTTTGCTCGTTTCTCACGATGGTACAATGCTTATTTCTGCTCTATTTTTGTATAAAATCCAATATACTCTTTTATCACATGTTTTTATGTTTGTAATAAATTCATTTCTACTTACTTTCATTGGTTTCCCAAACTTATAATACCATAGAAAACGTTTGATGCTCACACCGCATAGGGAGAACACGGGGCCAGGTGGAACCAAGGCATTCCTGGTTAAGCTAATTAGGGACCCCAGGGACCACTTTCTTTGCCAAAAGCGAAAGTTTAAGCAAAAAAAAAAAAAGGGTCGAAAAAGGCCCGGGATTGGGGGGTACCAGTGGTCGAAAAGTGGCCGGGACGGGGCGGGTTAAAGGCACCTTGTAATTCTTGCACTGGTAAACATCAATTGTCTAGTAAGGCTAAAACTACGATTTGACTAAATCAGCTGTATGACTTTTAAGTAATAATGGTCATCCCCGAATGACAATATTTTAAGATTTTAATAAAGGGTATATACAAGATAATTTATATTAATACCAGTAATAATAGTAATCTATCTATCTATCTATCTATTGCCAGACGCCATAATCCCGTAAGGGGTGGCCATTTGACTTTGAGTTATTTGTTTTACGGGGAGGGGCACTAACCCTCCACGAACCCACTTGTTGACACGTAGGGAGCACGTATGGTTTGGTTATATGGTTACCACCCAGCGTTGTAAATGGTTTCTTGGCTTACAGGAAACCATTTGGCTTGTCACTCAATGTAAAGCCACCTGTAAAGGAAAGAAAAGCAATAAGAAGTGACAGGAAAGATGGGAGAAATAGGAAGAGAGGAGGGCAGGCACAGAAAAAGAATGATAAAGGCTAAGGAAGAAGTAGGCAGCACTACATCAAGTGAGTGGATGATGGTGAGAAATAGGAAGAGAGGAGGACAGGCACAGAAAAAGAATGATAAAGACTAAGGAAGAAGTAGACAGCACTACATCAAGTGAGTGGATGATGGTGAGAAATAGGAAGAGAGGAGGACAGACACAGAAAAAGAATGATAAAGGCTAAGGAAGAAGTAGGCAGCACTACATCAAGTGAGTGGATGGTGGTTGCCACCACCACAATAATAATAATAATAATAATAATAATAATAATAATAATAATGAAAGTCAACTAATTTAAAGAATTAGTACTTTGATAGCAAGTAAGATTTATAAGCAGATTTGAAAGATACAGCCTGGCTTAGTTCCCGAATGGCCATTGGGATACCATTCCAAACTTTGGGTCCCTGATAAGTGATATGTGACTGGGACTGGGTTGAAGCCATGAGCGGAATTTTTAGATTACAGTTATTTCGAAGATTTTACCGATCATTCATATTAAAATCAAAGTAACTGTTAAATGACAGGTAGTGCAGAGACTTGTAAACAAACAAAGCAGTGCAGTAGGACTTTATATCAGGCAATTTTAGGATACCCAATTTCTTGAAAGATGGATTAGTGTGGTCATATTTGCGTAAGTTTTCCATTATACGGACTGATTTCTTCTGGGCTACAAATAAGCGGTTTAGTTGTGTCTTTTAAGCACCACTCCATACATTGTTACGATACAGCCAATGTATCTTTACCATGTGGCTTAGGCTGTCTAGTAGAGATTGTATGTAGGGTAAGAAGTGCTTGTAAATGGAATTTTTGTGTTGGAGTGGCTTTGGATGTGTGTGCAGTCTGTGAACCAAGTGTAATTGGCCCACGCAAGCCGACTGGGTGCAAACATACTTTATAGTATGCGACACTGGTTCAACCACAGCACCCTTGTCCGCCAAAGTAGTGTGTGGCTTGAAGAATGCTCCCAGAGTTTTTTACCCTGGCGGGGCTCGAACGCTCGTTCTTCAGTGTACGAAAACGCACACTTTACCACTGTACCATAAAGGCTCCATCTATAATATATATATATATATATATATATATATATATATATATATATATAATATATTTGTAAATTGGTTGCAATATAAGCAGCCAGTTCAAATATGGAATAATTACTGAAGCTAAAGTGGTCAAAAATAGCTTTAAAAGTTTACCGTTATCAAAGAATATTACAGTTGATTATAAAGCTTTATAAAACGATGTGTGAGGTTTGAAGTAAATGTGGGAATGTGGGTGTTTTGAATCAACAATGTTACGTGTTTTTTTTTTGTAATGCAATTTTGCTAACTATATGGACCCACAGGCACTGCCAGCCATGTTCGTCTCTCATCTTTGGGGTTATTCCTTGCCTTCCCCGCCGCTTTTCGAGGTCGAGAGGCTATCACTGGCGCTAGCCTGTCCCACAGTGCTGCATGTGTGGTCAGAAAGGTGAGGCCTACGGCGTTTACAAAGGCGGCTACGAGTGGGCATTGCAATACACCCAAACCCTGCGGCTACTCAGCGGGTACTATGTAAATATTGGGTAGCTGCCCGTTTTAATTATTCTGTAGATAAATTTTATTTGGCAGCTTACATAATTTTGTTTTAAATCATTTGTGTCTGGCTTTATTTTACATGACTAAACGAAATAGAATAAGGAAATTCGACATTAGGAGTTCAAATAGCTTAGGAACCAGCACATTACATTCGCTTTCAGATGACCAGTTTAATATTTTCATATTTATTTGCCACGATGCATATTCCATTGGTCACTTTGCCTCGGGAGATACAAGATCAATCACATGCTATTACTGAAATGTTACATCACCTCTTGTTTCATTTTATTTCTGGCTGAAGATGCTTGAGGAGGTAGAGTGTTTTAAATATTTAGGGTCACATGTTGCTGTGAATGGAAGAATAGATGCAGAGATGAAGTTCAGAATGAATGAAGTATGTAAGGTTCTGGGAGGAATGAAAAAAGTGTTTAGATCGCTTAGAATGGATGTAAAGAGATGACTGTATGAGGATGTTATGGTACCGACTGCGTTATATGGGGCTGAAACATGGAATATGGGTGTAGCAGAGAAGAAAAGTTTGAATGTAATGGAGATGAGGTGTCTGAGGAGTATGTGTGGAGTGGCGCATATGGATCGAGTGCGAAATGATGAAATACGAAGGAGAACTGGAGATGTTCGGGACATGGCTGGTAGAGTTGAGCAGAGGGTGCTGCGATGGTTTGGGCATATGGAGAGAATGGATAATGAGCGATTGGTGAAAAAGATAACTAGATCTGATGTGAGAGGTGTAAGGCTGAGAGGGAGACCACGAATACGATGGATGGACAGTGTGAAGAAAGCGCTGGATGCGAGAGGGATGTCTGTTGAGCAAGGAAGAGTGGCTGTGCGTGACAGAAATAAATGGAGAGAAATTGTGAATGAATAAATGATGACGCAGCCCTGAGGGGATATTCTCCCGCATTTGGTCTGATCAGCTAGTCAGGTCAGGTGCGGGTAAGGGGATGGGTCTATTATGATGTGGCAGGGGTAAACCAGTTCTGCTGTCGGCCCTTGCTGCTGATGTCACTGATTGCACTGCACAGTTGACACTTGTGCGGTGGGGTGCGGTAACGATCTGTCCCTTCTTCCCTTTGGGGCTAAGATGCGAATGAATGTGTTTGAATGGATGAGTAAATGGGGAGTGTGTCGTCCTGTCTTGGCTACCTCCCTTTCCTTGGGGGAAGCACCCTAGGTATATAGATAGATAGATAGATAGAAGATATATTAGAAGATGAAGAAATGGCAGCACAACCAGAAGGCGGGAAACTAGAGTGGCACGTGCCAAAGTCTGCCGACACTTGAACTTATTCCCCATTATATAAAGGTTTCTGGTTGTTTATTTCACACCTTCTTACTTCAGTGTGATGCTCTTATCAAAATCCTTCATTATAGAATTGAAAATCCTTTGAAAGATACCAGTACTCATACCCAATGATGATATTATGCTATGGATCAATCTCTCTCTCTCTCTCTCTCTCTCTCTCTCTCTCTCTCGTGAGTGAGTGAGTGAGTGAGTGAGTGAGTGAGTGAGTGAGTGAGTGCTCTATGAATGGCGTGTAAACTATCTTATGGACTCAGATTTAGCTTGGAAAATAAACTAATGGAAACTCCAGGCGGTTTTATTTCCGACTTAAGCAGTATGATGCGAAAGAACTATCTTATGGACTCAGATTTAGCTTGGAAAATAAACTAATGGAAACTCCAGGCGGTTTTATTTCCGACTTAAGCAGTATGATGCGAAAGATGACAGGTGTCATGAACAGGTAAGGAACAGGGTTTACAGAGCAGGTGGATGAGCCAGAGAAATGTTATAACAAGTGTCAGATTTTCAAATCTCAACAAGCAGTAATCACATCTGAGAAATACAGACAATCAAGTAATAACTTAGATTTATCCTAATTAATGCACTTTCTTGACCTGTCTATCCATGAGTAAACCAATAAATTGCAATAAAAAGTAGCTTAGGCTACTGAAGCAGCCCGACTGGTGCCGGGTCTCCACCCTCTAGTCGGAGAAGTTCCCACGGCGGCCAGTCATTGTTGTCTGGTAACCAAAGTGACTCCCTACTCCACGCACACCCTTCACCTATTTGTGTCCACCAGTACTAGCTAAGCTTTATGTCCACCAGGCTATCAGATCTAAGTGAACAGGGTTTAAAAGTGTTAACCCTCTTAGGCACCAGTGCAAGTCACTGTCTTCTATAGCCCTTGGGCTTTAGGATACACCTGGAAAAAGATAGAGAAAGCTGCTTCTTTCAGGAAAATTACATAGAAATCTCCTAAGTCAAAATCAACAACACTATAAACATTCCACGTAAGCTAACCGTGTGAGACGAAGATTTCAAAATGACCACCATCGGCATGGGGCATGTATTTAGCATAGTGACTAATATTCACACTTGGTCTTATAATACCACCTTTTATGGGTTTTAAGGAGTTATAAATCTATTTCTGCTATTATTCTAAGAATTCTACA
This sequence comes from Coenobita brevimanus, assembly GCF_032717465.1. Taxonomy (NCBI): domain Eukaryota; kingdom Metazoa; phylum Arthropoda; class Malacostraca; order Decapoda; family Coenobitidae; genus Coenobita; species Coenobita brevimanus. The sequence continues at coordinate 25,190,246 of NC_137041.1, forward strand.
TGTATGTCACTGATATACACAGAGAATGTGCGCCAAATGCAAAAAATTGGAACTTTGTATTGATAATTTTGCTATGAATTTATTAACTTGAGTATTTTTCATTAGACGATTTTATTCTTCTGGTTCGATACAGATTTCAATGTAGCAGCAAACGTACATAGATGGATAGAAGACAGTGTGAATGGAACGAGATGGTAGCACAAGAACAGTTTGCTAATTGTGATTTTTGTGATAAGCCAATCACTTCTGACTGAAGTACTGTCACAGAAAGGGGCCTACTTGCTTGAATATTAATGCTGATCTGAGGGATGGACTTGATGAAAAGCTCTTATTCAAAGTGTTGCCAGTTTCGGCTCATAAATGTTGCAAAGAACATTACATCATGCCATCATACATAAAAAGGCAAAAAAAGGCGAGTCAGAAGAATGAGAGAGGTAAGTGCAAAAGATGATCACCTGCCATTCACAGGGCATCTTTTATTATAAAACAAGACGGTCTGTACTGTGGGAAATATGTGGACTATAGTAAGATCGCCAAACAACCAAAAGACCAACAGGGGGCGACTCATGAAGCAGCAACAACTGAACTATTATTATCTGTTGCAGCCAAGGCGATGGAACAAGCTGATAGTTGGGGACAGTCTGTATATACACACATTCAAAATGGTGATTTTGTGACAGCTGCAGCCAAGTATCACTATGACTGTCAAATCTGTTTTCATAATGGGCAAGAACTTCAGAGGGAACCAAGGTGAAGGTCTTGAGGATCAGTCGACACCAGAAAACACACAGACCTCCGGGAATCCCCAGTTGTATGTGACAGCAGGCACTTTCTCACTTTTCGGAATTACTTATCACATCAATCGCCATTTGTCTACCCAGGTGAATACCGTGAGAGACTGATCTGCATTGATAATGGAGTCGTGGCATCTATTTCTGCTAATGAAGATTGTGCAGTCAAATCAGGTGAGGAGGCAGCTGCACGTATCACTCGCCTGAACTATGCTGATGTTAAGTTCAAAACGTGACAAGGTTATCTATTGGTCCGTGGCATAGACAATGAGGTCGACCTCACACTACTCTTCATGCGGTTCACATGTGCGATAAAGAATCAATCAGATATGTATTTAGCAAACAACCACTTGCACTATTTGACAAGGGTACAATGCACAAAAACAACAAAAGTGCTCTTCCCAAGGTGCTGAAAGCTCCAGTAGTCCCAGTATCCATTGAAGTTATTAAGAAACCTTACTATGCGGTTGATGGAGAACATTTGCTGCAAAATGTGATATGGCCTGTGGACTTCACATATGCTGATATATGGGACAGGTATGTGAATCAAGTTATTAATAACAATGGGAAAGAATGCAATGTCTGCTTTGATAGCCACACAAATCTTACCCTGTCAAAGTAGCTGAACAGAACCGCTGCACTGATCCAAAAGTTTGCAGACATAGTGTTTGATTTCAGCACATCAGTCATGGGTAACCAACCCTCCATTTTAGCAAATCGTAACAAGTCACGGTTAATCAGTAGGCCGGCTTGTATCTGAAGGTGTTGCTTGCTGTAAAAGTCAGGATCATGCTGACTTTTTTTTTTTTTTATAAATAACGGAACGGAGGAAGGAAAAACAAATGGGTAAAAAAAATAATCCATACACCAGATTACTGGTGTCCTCTGTTCATAAAATATCTTTAACAGTTAGACTTGAACAGTTGTGGGTTGAAATTTGGAGGAAAACAGTTGTGGGTTGAAATTTGGAGGAAAACAACTCTGGGGAAGCGAGTTCCAGAGAGATGCAGTTCGGGGAATGAAAGAATTCTGATAGGCAGAAGTTCTGCAATATGGTTGAGTGACATTCCAGTCATGAGCACTACCAGATGCCCGTGTTGCACGAGGGAAGGCATGGAGAGGTGGCACCATGGACGCAACTTCGTCTGAGCATTTGCCCAAAAAATATCTGTAAAACAATGCAAGGGAGACAACATTCCTTCTTACTCGCAGGGGAGGTAGTTTATATGTAATGGCAGGGTTGTTAATGATTCTAACAGCTTTATTCTGAATTTTGTCTAGTTGTCTTAATGCAACCTCTCCACAAGGGTGAGCAATATTCAAGCTGAGAGCGCACATGACTCTTATAAATTATAGCTAACTGCTCATCGGCGAAGAAGTTACGGACTCTGTACAATAATCCAAGTTTCTTTGAGGCGGTTTTAGCAAGTGATCTGACATGAGAGGTCCAGCTGAGGGCACTGTTAAGTGAGACACCAAGAATTTCAATGTTTTTGGAGATGGGAATATTAGTAGCACTGAAGGTAATGTACGAATCTGGCAATATCTGTCTATTAGTAAACTATATATATTAAGTTTTACTAGCATTAAAAGAGACAAGGTTGTTTTGTCCCCATTCACTGATTGTAGATAGATCTTGATTTATGGAGATGGCTGTACTGAGTTGAGAGGTAGAGATATTAGACTTTGTAAATGGATGTCTGAGTGTGAATGAACTATGTAGTGTTGAGTCATCTGCATATGAGTGAATGGGATTGTGAGTGACAGATAAGAGATCATTAATATGAACCAGAAATAGGGTTGGCGCCAGAACCGATCCCTGCGGCACGCCGGCGTTAATTGAGTGGAAATTCGAATATACATCATCTACTTTTACTCTTATTTTCCTGTCACTAAGATAAGAAGAAATCAAAGGAACAAAAGACGTTAGTCCATAGCAAGGGAGTTTGGACAGCAGGGAACGGTGCCGTACTCTGTTGAAAGCTTTAGAGATATCAAGAGCTACTGCATGAGTTTCTCCAAAAAGATCAATTTATTGATGGATGGTATGAGTTAAGAGATTGAGTATGTCAATGGTGGATCTTTCGTGGCGAAAACCGTATTGTCTATCACTAATTAAGTTGTTGGATTCAAGATGTTTAACAATATGCTTATTAATTAAAGTTTCAAATACCTTACCAAGAGAAGATGTGACAGCTATTGGTCTGTAATTGGAGGGGTCAGACGAACTCCCTTTCTTCGGAACTGGGTGGATACTGGCTTCTTTCCATGAATTTGGGAATAAAGAAGTAAGTATGCATAGTCTGAATAATTTAGCTAGGACAGAGGCAAGTTCAGGGGAACACTTTTTCAAAACAATTGGCGGAATTCCATCTGGGCCTGGAGCTTTGTTGGTAGGTAAATTGTCTAGGATGGATTTTACGTATCTTGTCTGTATTTTAAGTGGGGCAATTTCGGGAGAATCAAGTTCCAGTACTAAGACATTCTGGCTGGTATCATCTATGGTAGAATTTCTGGCAAAGGTACTAGCAAAGATATCTGCTTTCCCATGTGAGTCATTTGTAATATTGCCATCTGAAGATTTTAGTGGGGGAATGGAAGATGACTTGTTAAAGTTATTATTGAAAGAATTAAGAGTTGACCAGAATATTCTATTGTCATTAGGGTTGTTAAGTAGTTTTGATGCTTGCTTTTGAAGAAAGTTTGATTTAGATAGATTTAATACAGCTTTTGCATGATTTCTAGCAATTTTAAATTGGGAGAGTGATTCAGATGTTTTTGATTTTAAGTAAGAGTTATATGCTAATGACTTTTGGGCTGTTGCTCTGGCACAATTGCCATCAAACCATTTTGGAGAGTTTGAGCTTTTAGTGAATTGTTGACTTGGTATGAATAAATCCATACCAGCTAGTATTAAGTCGCAAATGTGGGACTGGGTAGAATTGGGATCACTAGAGAAGAAAGGCTGCCATGGAACATCAGCAAGATAATTTCTAAATCCATCCCAGTCTGCCCTGTCAAAGTGCCATCGGGTCACCCTGACAGGTTCAGAATGGGGAGGTGTAGGAGGGTTAACTAATGAGGCTTTGATGAGATTGTGGTCAGAGGATCCAAGTGGTGACAGTACCTCTATCCTGTATTGATCTGGATTATTTGTCAAGAATAAATCCAAGAGATGGGCATTATGGTCAGGATTATCAGGTATTCTGGTTGGTTGCTTTACCAACTGGGTGAGATTAAACGATTCCGCAAACAGCTCGCATTCTAGACCAGCGTCGTCAGTCTGGGCAAAATGCAATAACCATTCAACATTGTGTATGTTAAAATCACCTAAAATGGTAATTTCATTGCCAAGGGCAAGGTCAAGGTTACTCAACTGAGTGGATATGGAATCAAATACACTGGGTTCCGAAGAAGCATTGGGGGAACAATAAACTACACAGATATATTTGGTAATGTTTTGGCAATTTAATTTATATAGTGAGTAATCAAAACTGGATGAAGTGAAATTTAAAATAGTGTCAACTGCATATTGGGATTTGATATAACAACAGGTGCCGCCCTTGTTACGAAAGTTTGTAAGAAGATGGTAACCGGGAAAACAAAATCGAGTTATATCGGTAGAGGGTGAGATTTGTGGTTCTGTGAGGAAAAGGGCCAAAGGGGATATGGACTGAAGGAAAAAATGAACTGAGTTTAAATTTGTGGTAAGGCCGCGGATGTTGGTAAAGAATAAGGCCGCACCGTCACCTCTTCGCCGACGAGCATTCCCGGAAATAGCAACAGTCGCTGCCAGCACAGTCGCTTGATGGCGACCGGGAGGACCCTGTGCCTCCAGCCCTACCCTGCCGGTGGTGGCAATCCGAGGTACCACCTCATTTGACAGTAAGATTGCAGCGGCCATTACTAAAGATGTGGATACAAGGTGTGATATGTTATGTGCATGTAGTGTGGTGTAGACAGTTGAAGGTAGAGGTATTATGAGAGCATGCTGGTCTACTCTCTGTCTAAATGAATGCACTGAAAATGTTCAGAAAAGGGAGATGGTCAGGATTAGCACAGCATTGGCATTTGCTGGGAAAATCGCACAACATGTTGTACTTGTGGCAAAGGATATAGATCTGCTTGTCATGTTGGTTGACAGGGCCACAAAAAACATTATCTAAAGCAATATGCAAGAGACTTTGTTTATAGCAAACACAGGATCCAGCAGGCAATGCATCCTTACACCCAACAACACATTGATAGCACACGCCATCAACGGATGTTACACAGTCTCTGCCTTAAATGGTAGTGGCAAAAAGAAGGCCATGACAGTCTTGGAAAGCAAGGATTGGAGGACGTTAGATGTGCTGAAGAAGAGCTATGCCAGCCATGAAGAAGTAGCCAGAGTGGGGGAAATATTCTTACTGAAGTTATATAATGCCAGTCCGACATGTATAACACTTGATAAGCTGAGATTTGTGCAGTGCATGCAGAGGATGAGCAAAGCATCCAGCAGCATCCAACTTCGGAGCCTACCTTCCGTCTCCTCAGCTGCAAAGTACCACTCATATCGAGCCTACTTCGCAGTCCAGGAGTGGTTGGGCAGTGTTGAGGATCTAAATCCTACTGATTGGGGTTAGGAGCTTCAGGGTGGAATTCTCATTCCCATTCTGACTGAGACCAGTAACAACAGTGCATGTTCTTCTCAGTGTGTTATGTGGGTGTAAACAAATGTGTGGCAAGAGGTGCAAATATCGGAAAGCAGGACACTACTGTACACCTATGTGTTGCTTGTGTATTAGCTAATCTTGTGCTAATTCATGCCCACCTGATGGAGAAGATACTGAGTCCGTTATGCAATAATTGTGACCGTAACTACTTAGGACACCAAAAAAAGAAAAAAGTTATATTTAGAACTAGTTTAATAATTGTTGCTGGCAAAACTTAGTGCTTGTTGACTTTAAATGTGTTGAATATACAATTTTGTTTAAAATAGTACATTACCTTGATCATAGCTTGAACATACGTCAATAAATCATAGCAATAATGGTAAAAATGGTTTTCTTATATCCAAAACCCCTATAAAAGAGGTATCACATGGCCATCTGTGACTTCTGGTTCCAAAGCTATATAAGCATTCCATGCTGCTGACGGACATCTTGGATTTTCGTCCCACACGGCGAGCTAATGTGGGATGTTCAGAATGTTTGTGGATTTCAACTTAGCATGCTTCCAAGTAGCTTTCCTGAATAAAGCAGCTTTCTCGATTTTTTTTTTTTTTTTTAAGGTTCTCTTCGAATCTGAGTTTATGCTCCTGGCCTACTAAATAAAATCGTCAGGCAGGAACCGAAATAACATTCAAGAACTGTCTCGACAATGAAAGAGAAGGTTAACCTTTTAACCCTCTCAAATTCCCATTCACCCTCCCTTTTGAGTATAATTGTCTGGTGTCATCTGAGTTAGAACATTAAGGAGAGCATCTAGCGTGACCTATGTTCGACGACTATAGTATAATTTGAAGAGAGGGGTGGGAGAGAGGAATATAGAAAAATGAATGAGGAAATTTGATGCCAAAGTGAGGAAGACAGGAAAGTGGAGAGAGCGAGGCGAAATTGCGGCCCAGCCTGAGTGGTTATAGGAGTAACAATATTTATTGAATATGTCCATAAAATTGCCAGCCTTCAATTTTCCATTGAACCAAAACCTCACTAGGAAAGGTACAAATATTTTGTAGTCTGCTTCTCAAATTAAACACACACACACACACACACATCTATATATATATATATATATATATATATATATATATATATATATATATATATATATATACACTACTGGACCTCGGAATGGGTAACTGCCCCTGAGAAATAGGCCCTGAAGCTTTTGCCCAGAGTCGGACACGTAATATATATATATATATATATATATATATATATATATATATATATATATATATATAGATAGATAGATAGATAGATAGATAGATAGAGAGAGAGAGAGAGAGATAGGTATATATATAAATATAGATATACCTTATTATCATCAGCCATTACAAGTCCACTGCTGAACAAAGGCCTCCCCCAACCAGCTCCACAAATTCATTGACTGAACCAATCTCTGCCACGATTTAACTGCAGTTTCTTTCTCTCTCTCTCTCTCTCTCTCTCTCTCTCTCTCTCCACACACACACACACACACACACACACACACACACACACAGAGTCCCACAAGTCACGCACCACATGGGAAAAAGTTAATTATGTGCTTTTCTGTTGCAGGGTTTGTAATTCAGCTGCACAACGTTGTTGGCCCAAGAGGGACGCATTGAGGTCATCTTGCTGGTTTGTACGCTAAGCAACAGAGAGGTGGCAGACGAGTTTGATCGCCGACATCCACATGGAAACCCATTTTCTCATACCACTGTTGGACGCCTGTTTGCCAAATTCAAGGTGACGGGAAGTGTGTGCGACAAACAAGATCAGGACCTCCAAAGACTGTTGTAAGCGAAGCAACACATACTGCTATCTTGGCACTCTTTGCTGTGGGACCAACGAAATCCCTTCGCCGATTGTCCGCTGAAATCGGGGTCAGTAAAAGCAGCATTCACCTCATCCTGAAGTTGGAGAAGTGGCACCCATTCAAAATGCAATTACTGCAGAAACTGAGCGAGGACGACCCACATCGGCGAGTGCAGTTTTGCGAGTGGGCTGTATCAGTAATGGACTGTGACCCCAGCTTTGCCATCGGCATCATGTTCTCTGATGAGGCCAACTTTTACTGGTCCGGCGAATTTAATCTCCAAAGCACACGTTACTGGACCTCTCAGAACCCTCACAGGTTTGACGCCAGTAAAGAGCAAGGAAGTGAACGTTTAATGGTTTGGTGTGGTCTGTGGAAGGACAGACTGATTGATCCATTCTTTTTTGATAACAATGTCACAGGAAAAAGGTATCTGGAAATGCTGGATACCTAGGCATTTCCAAGCATTCTGAATCCTGAGGAAGAATACCCAACGTGGTTTCAGCAGGACGAAGCCCCTGTTCATTATGCTTTTGAAGTCAGGTCATATTTGGACAAACAGTTCCCAGGACGATTGATTGGTCGACAAGGACCTGTCAAATGGTCCCCACGCAGCCCTGACCTCACACCTCTGGATTATTACCTGTGGGGTCATTTTAGGGCCGTAGTGTATGCAAAGAAGATAACGTCATTGCCTCATCTGAAATCAAGGATCACAGCTGCATGCAGAGAAACTACCTCTGACATCTTATGACGTGTCCTCAATGACTGGGTCACCAGTTTGAATATTTTTATGAGGCACCACTGTCAGTACTTCGAACAAATACTCTCTCTCTCTCTCTCTCTCTCTCTCTCTCTCTCTCTCTCTCTCTCTCTCTCTCTCTCTATATATATATATATATATATATATATATATATATATATATATATATAGACACACACACACACACTAGCAGGAGTACACGGCGTTGCCAGGGCTAAAAAAAGCAAACACTCTAACCCTCTTTGTTCTAGTTTTATCTTTCTTTCTACTCCAGAAAGATCATATACACCCACACAAAAATTATTTGGCACCTTTTGGTACAGTGGTTATGAATGTAAGCAACTTCTGGAGACACACACATGAGGCTTTAAATGTGGTGCCTCATAACATATACCACCCAGTAAGTGAATCATTAGCAATTTTGAGTTCTAATAATAACCAGAGATATTATTTGCGCTTACAGTTACAGGATGCCCCATATATCACAATGCTTCATCCATGTTTCGGAATGATATGTGCTGTAAGAGTGCCAGTCTTTTAATGAGAGGGAGTACCTCCTGTGCTTTTGACGAGGGATTACAAGAGCTCCATCCAGGAACTCTCTATTTCAGCTTTTGCAGACTAACGGACAGTATTTTTCCACACTTGTTTACTATTAGTGGTGACCTCAAATGACCTCGGAGGTCAACTTCACATAGTCTATGTCCAAAATGAAGGTCATGTGAGTTTCCATGCCAAAAATTTGGGCTGCTGGGTCCAGTCGATCGAGCGTGTATTACCAGTGGCCTCAAATGACCTCGGAGGTCAACCTCACATAGCCTATGTTTGAACTGTGGGCCATGTGAACCTCCATGCCAAAAATATGGCTACAGGGGTACCCGGCGTTGCACGGACCAAAAAGACGAACACTTTGACGATGACCTCAGATGACCCAGATCTGAATTTTTATCCCCCTAAAACCATCTTTGGATAACCCTGACTCTGAATGTTTATGGGTCTGGAGGTCTCTGGCCCTTGGTGTGGGGGTGAATGAAGGACAAAAAAACAAACAAACAACGTGGCTCATCTATCTATCTATCAATCTATATATATATACTGTATATATATATATATATATATATATATATATATCAAAATATATATATATATTCTGTATATATATATATATATATATATATATATATATATACAAACCTGCTATAGTATCAGCTGACTCTCTCTCTCTCTCTCTCTCTGAGTGTGTGTGAGGGTGTGTGTGCAGAAAGTTGCAAGACATCTTGTGGTAGTCGAAGCTTGGTGCTTAGGTTGGTAGGTTGGTAGATGGTTAAGTGCAGTGAGTTGGTAGGTGTGCGGACAGGGAAAGTGGGTTGGGTGGGTTAGCGAGGTGGGGTGAGGTGCTTAGACAGGTGAGATTAGTGGACTTGGTAGATGGGAGGAATGGGCATGCTTTGTGAAGTGGGTGGTTGGAATGTGGAGGGTGGGTGGGAGGACTGGGTTGTTGGGTTCAGTGGGTGGGATATTATGATGGCTGGGATGGGTGGATTGATGTTTTGAGTGAGTAGGTTAGGTGGCTGGGTGAATGTATGCTCTCCAGATGACAAACACTGGGATGGACTTTCGACTTTTGGTGAGGAAGCAGGTACAGTGGTGGATTGTTGGGTGGGTGAGTGGACAAATGGGAGGAAAATAGAACCACTGGTAAGCAGCTGTTTGGGGTAAGTCGGTCCATAGTTGGAGCAAATCCATGTGAAAAATCAGCTCTATGTGGTGATTTTCTTGTTCCCACTGGGAAAAAAATGGTTCGATGAGGAAAACAGGTCGACGTAGAAAATACAAGCATGGAGGAAAAAGCAATTCTTTTGGAAAATGGGTTCTAGGGAAACTTGGCCCATGGTAAAAACATAAGACCAAGCAGGAAATATTGGTCCCGAGGAAAATAAGTACAAGTGAATAAATAGGTTCAAAAGGAAAGTACGTTCAAATGTTAGAAGTGTCCATAGGAGAAATGGAATCAGGCAAGAAAAATGGTTCATGGAAGAAAGTAGATCTATGAGTATAATGGGTCCATTGAGGAGAACGGGCACATAACACACGTCTAGCAACAAACTTTCATCCCTGTTCTTGCCAAGTCTCCAATGCAAGAGTTAACCTTTACTCCCAGTTTCACATATGCCATGGGTCAGCTCTGGAACTGTCTTTCTGTGTCTGTATTTCTAACTGTCCAATAACTCCAGTCTTTCAAACTCAATGTTTCTTGGCATCTTGATATGAACAGATCCTGTATTTGGCTCCCTGATGTCTTGTTTATATTTTTCTTGGAGGGAACAACCTTGCGGTCTTCTGGCCTTTGATTCCTTCTTCCTTCCATAAAAAATATAGTATTCGTATTGCTGTTGTTGCCTCTGCTGTTTTTGCTATTGTCGAGGTTGTTATTGTTGTTGCAACCTAAGACTCATCTGAATGTAGAGCTGGTCGACTGCAGGGCACCATGCACCTCCATCAATCACTCTTAGAAAACTTATGTTGATGTTATGTTGAATGCCTCTATGTGTTGTATTAGTGTGGCGCATGAAGCGAGTAAATGTGTTGTAGTGTTTAGAGGTCTACCATAGAATTGAGACTTACTGTATATATTCAGTTTCTTCTTCTGCTTCTGCTACTGCTCCTGCATTTTCTTTCTTTACTTCAAACACTTTTTTCAACCTGGTACCATTCTTTTACTTCTTCATCAATTAGCTCAAACTTGCAACAGTTGTTGCATTTGTACACACACCCTGAAACTTTTTTTTCATTTTGTCCTTTTGAAGTGGATTTCAACCAAAGGTCAAATTCATATTATATATACGATCCCCCACGCATGTATTTATTAATCATCACAATTTGCAAAGAAGTGTACCTATTTACTTATGATGTGTGGAGACTATCTTGCATTCTTTTGGCAGCATTGGCAATCCTCTTTGTGAAATGTATTTTGCATTGCCGCTGTAGCAGGGGAGGGTGGTTCCCTCATCACCGTCTGGCTAGGTGCACTCGCGTCTCTCTGGATAAGGTTGTTTCTGAGGGGTTGACGTTTGGTGAATGTTCGCGAGTGATTCTTTGTAGCTGAAGGTTTTGGATGCTGTGGTGTCTATGTTATGTTTGTGAAGTGTAGTGTTGGATGGCATGGGATGGATGTCACTGAGACACTCTGTGCAATGATGGGTGGTTATTCCTTGTTTGTGTGTGTGTGTGTGTGTGTGTGTGTGTGTGTGTGGAGGGGCTGATGCAGCATAAAAGTACATGTGTTCAATGAAGTCATGAAGTGTGTGACTTTTAATGAATGGTCATATATACATTTCACGAAACAATAGCTATGTGAAAATTACTGCTCGAGGCTATTCACGGGCAAAATATGGACGCTATAAAAAAATGATAATAGTTACATATTTTAAGTTTGTTAGTTTCTACCTATAGGAACTGGGCCTTTCTGGAGCTTCACATACTGGAAAATAAGTTGTGACTGCATTGAATCTGAGGAGGCTAGGTTATAAGGTGGTGTGAGATGTAGGCCCATAAATTTACCATCAAAATTTCATTTTATTCTTAAGGACTCCGTATTGCTACTGGATGCCTTATTGGCAGCTCAGTTGTTTCACCCACGGAATCTACAGTAATGAACAGTAACTCTCATACAATCTTTCAGGGTATAAATAGAAAGTTTCCCCCGTGTGTGTTGCCCAGTGTCATGACTACACTGTGTATACACAGAACAGTCTCCTCAACAAATTTGACCAGAAGGCAGTTGGCCTCTGCCGATTCGTGTCATTCTACCACGTTTGACTCTTGGCGAATACTCGTGGGCAAGAAAACAGCCACTCGCATACATTTGTCTTATCTCTGGGCAAATAAGATGTCTCCCAACATACTGTAGATGTAGAGATTAATAGAAGACAATTTAAATAGTAAAATAACGCCGATATTTTTAGTGAATGATAAGAAAATTATATGACAATATCTTATACTAAAAATAAAAGTATACTTGTTAACAGGGAGATTATTTAACAACATTAATTCGCATACAATAGGGAATGATACAATACCGATATGTCACAATGATGAATAATAAAATTACATAACTGCTGGTAATACAAAAAGCACAATGGTATCAGGAGAGAACAAGGTCTCGTAATACTTAAATTATGTCACATAATTAGCTCTGTGTCCACACGTCTTCACCCAAATCAACACTGCATAGTTGAGGTGGAGAGGCTCGTGGGTTGTCTAGTTCATCACAGCTCCATTCGTATTTCTGCAGTTCAGCGCCACGTTGCAATTTCTTCTCGTCATTTTCACATTTAACAGGTTTTACTGTTTTCTTTGTTCTATGTTCTAACGTAACCTCATCGATTTTTTTTCCATACCTTTAACAGCAGTGTACAAACAATCACTATGAATACAAAAACAAGTCCTACTATGGTGAATACAAGAATATACTGTACATATAAAAATGAGGACTAAAAAAAAAAAATGATAAAGGAAGTGAGGTATCTGGACTATAGCACTCTTACAAGGAACAGCTCTGATGGGGATGATACTAAAGGAAAGTACAGGACAAAGAGGAGGGGATTGAACAGTGGACGAACACGAATAAAAAAGATCAAACGGAACATCTGGTCGTGAGGCAGAAGAAAGAATTCAGAATACACAAATGCAGTACTAAGAGAGCTATTGTGAGACAGAGGGACGGGAATTAGTTGGGAGAGATCAAGGATGATTGTAGAACGAACAGGAATATGGACCAGAATAGTCGTGGAAAGGTAGGTAGCTTCTGCTACAGGTTAGTACAATTCTAGACTTGAGAAAGATATAAACAGAATTAAGAAAACAAAGAAATAAGACTAAAACTAGTGCGTGCCCGCTGCATAGGAAACATGACAACTGATGAATTTTCTACTTGCAACACAAATTATTGGCAGGTTATATACGATATTCCTGTAATATCATTAATCTTATCACTTCACTATGACATTCAAAACTTTGTACAATTGGATATCTTTTATTCATATATGTCGTAATACTACCTAGTAACTGAGATGTAAGAATATATATAACAATGATATCTAGTAACAGAGATGTAATAATATATGTAACAATACTACCTAGTAACAGATAATTAGGTAAACAATAATACCTAGTAACAGACATGTACCCATATATGTAACAACATTACCTAGTAACAGAGATGCACCATCACCACGAGATGAACCAAGGATAGCTAGTGCCGATAAGGGTGTCTACTCTCTTCACAACATCTTACTCATAAAAAGGAATCCGGATTAATGTTCAAATCAGCTAAGTGGTCGAGACAAGCGGAGGGAAAGACACAAACAATAGTGGGGCGAGTTGCTGAGTGAAGCTCTTGCCTGTGCTCATTAACAGGTAGAGTAGATGGTGATGATGGAATAAAACGGGAAGAAGGAGGGGGAGGAGGAGGAGGAGAAAAAGAAGAAGCATTTTTTTTTTTCTCCCACTCGAAGTAGACCTATCTGGGAGTTCCCTTAAGATCGTCTGCGTGAACCCACATACTCTCAGATGACAGAAAGTCCTTAATCTCAAATCTGTTACCGTTACAGGTTATCACGCGGTGTGGGCATGTAACTTTGGTATTTAATTAAAGAGAGGTCCTGTACTCTCAAAAGGCTCAGCCACTTGTAAACTAAGTGTTATATCAATTATTGTAATCTCTATGGCTAAATAAACATTTGACTTTGACTTTGACTTCGGTCGGGATAGGCAGGTCCTGCAGTGGATATTCAAACGGCTGATGATGATGATGATGATGATGATATATATAGATAGATAGATACAGACAGATAGACAGATAGATAGATAGATATAAATATAGATATAGATGTGTGTGTGTGTGTGTGTGTGTGTGTGTGTGTGTGTGTGTGTGTCAGAATAAGAAGAGCGGTAGATTCACCACGTTCCTAAGTCATGCATTAATCAATGAACAGCCTTAACTCAAATGTTTCTTGACTCCAGCTATCACAGCTGAGTGAACAGGATTTTACCACTTTCTTATTATCGATGGGAATAGACATCTATGGCAACTACCTCCAGACGAGTGAGTCATGGGAACCTGAAGGTCAACAAATAACTCGGCGTGATAAATGCAGTGTATAGCAGTGATATCCTCCAGTCGCCTTACTTTCATAAGAGATAAAAAGAAGACTTATGTATGATTACTGAAGTTCTCGGCAGAAGACATTATTTTTGTCCAGGTAGAATTATCGAACATCATAGGTGAATGGGCGGGTAATTGTTGATATAAAAGGGTCCAAGAAACGAAGTGGCTCGAGAAGCTGACTTATATGAAAGATCAAAATTCGAATTAGCGTTGGACAAGAAACATTTTTTTTTTTTTTTTGTGCAAACAGACTTTACTGATAATCTTCAAGAACCAGTAACAGATCATAGGCTAAAAACATGTGAAGTCTGTAAAGTAGACAGACCAAGCGTGTATACACTTTTGACAGTATTACGCAATCATCATCATCATCACCCGTTTGAGTATACACTTTTGACAGTATTACGCAATCATCATCATCATCACCCGTTTGAGTATCCACTTCAGGACCTGCCTATCCCGACCGAAGTCGGGACGATACAGCCAATGTATCTCTACCAAGTGCCTTAGGCTGTCTGGTAGAGATTGTATGTAGGGTGAGAAGTGCTTGTAAGTGTAATTGTAGTGTTGGAGTGGCTTTGGATGTGTGTGTAGTCTGTGAACCAAGTGTAATCGGCCCGCGCAAGCCAACAGGGTGCAAGCATACTTTATAGTATGCGACACTGGTTCAATCAAAGCACCCCTTGTGTCCGCTAATGCAGTAATTGGCTGGGTGAACACTCCCAAAGTTTATTAGCCTGGCGGAGCGCGAACCCTGGTTCACCCGTGTACGAAACGCACATTCTACCACTGTACCACAGAGGCTCCACATATATATATTATGTAGGGGTTATTCTGGGTCTCAGGCGACGGGCTGTCTACTGTATGTCCAAAGTCGAAAAAAATAATGGCAGTAATCGACCGTCACTATAATGAACCTCTACCTCTCTTGTCTCACAACCCTCTTTGCTTGAGATTACGATGCACATGTAATACCGAAAGGATATATCAGATTCCTGTTACTTATGCTAAGGCAGGCACACACGTGTGTGTGTGTGTGTGTGTGTGTGTTAGTATGACGTCCTGTCATGCTTTTTTTCCCTAGTATATTCCATGTTTTCCTTTTACCACAGTCCGTCCGATCTCTGCCGTCTCTCCGCTACTTAAAAGTTTTCTTCAAACTCTCACTTCTCTTCCTCTAGTGACACTTCTTGCATCCTTCCTTAACTTTCTCAATAAGGTAATGTAGCACATATTCTGTTCCTGGTATTTTCAGATGATTATTTTTCAACTCAAAAATTTTTCGCAATTTTAATATTACACATCTTCATTTACACCTTCACAACTATGTGTTCTCAGTTACCACATTCAATTGTCTGGTAGGAACCAAAATTAAATAGTGGAACCATGCCAGTGTCATATCCAGAAAGAACTGCGAGCCTGAAATTTCCAGTTTTCAGTTGCGCCGTGTCTTTTTCAGACTGCCAAAGAAACTACCCACTTCATTTATCCGGTAGTCTACTGACATATACTCAAGACTAGAGGGGCAATCAGTGGAGCCCATCTCTCCGACAAGGGCAGCGTACGGCAATTTCCAAACCATTGTTCGTAGTGGGTTGTTTTGTCATCACTGATTAGGGTTTCACACACACATACACACACACACACACACACACACACACACACACACACACACACACACATAATCCGTATCCAGAATCCGTCAGACGATCCGGATTGGTCCCAAAAGTTAATCTAGTGTTCCCTGGGACATGGGTTATTTACCCACTAAAGTTGTCCAAATCTCTCTTAGTTTTCGAGTAATTCTGCTAACAAACAAACAAACAAATAGGGTGGAAAAGATACTCTCTTTGTCGGAGAGAACCAACAGAGATGAAATCATTCTTTGTCAGAGACAAATATCCATCCATCCATCCATCACCCAAACCTATGTTGCCCATGAGGAGCGTAGGAGCCCGGGGCTAGGCAAGTTGGTCTTGACATTCAAGATGAGAGTGAAGAGAGAAATATGAAAACAGAAGTAATGAACAGAGTAAGTACTAAATGTTCCCCAGTTTCCTTGTATGAACAGCTATCATTTCGCACAGACTTTCTCCTCCAATTCCACCTTAGACGATTCCGGTGCTGTTCCTCCATCACTACCCCCCTCTGACTTCCTCATGGCTGACATTAAAATTTCTTCAGCTGATGTATTTTCTGCCATCACTGGCCTCAGTACTAACAAGGCATATGGGCCGGATGGGGTCCCTCCTGTTGTTCTCAAGAACTGTGCTTCAGTGCTTACACCCTGCCTAGGCAAACTCTTTCGCCTTTGTCTGTCAACTTGTACCTTTCCTTCTTGCTGGAAGTTTGCTCTCATTCAGCCAGTCCCAAAGAAGGGTGACCACTCCGAACCCTCCAACTATCGTCCAATTGCTTTAACGTCCTGTATTTCAAAAGTTTTCGAGTCAATTCTCAATAGAAAAATTTTAAGGTATCTTTCCTATCACAACCTTCTTTCCGATCGTCAGTATGGGTTCCGTCAGGGACGCTCCACTGGCGATCTTCTCACTTACCTTTCAGACTCCTGATCATCCTCTTTTCGGGACTTTGGCGAAAGCTTTGCCATTGCACTTGACATCTCAAAGGCTTTCGATCGAGTCTGGCATAAATCTTTAATTTCCAAACTGCCCTCCTACGGTTTCTATCCTTCTATCTGTGCCTTCATCGCTAGCTTCCTTTCTGGTCGTTCTATAGCCGCTGTTGTAGACGGCCATCGTTCTTCTCCTAGATCTATCAACAGTGGTGTTCCTCAGGGCTCTGTCCTATCACCAACTCTATTCCTTTTATTCATCATTGATCTTCTAAACTGTACATCTAACCCTATCCACTCAAACGCTGATGACTCCACCCTTCACCTTTCCATTCGGTTCTCGCAACGCCCATCTCAACAGTTACTTCAACAAACAAGGGATGAGGCTATGGCACACCTAATGTCTGACTTGGCTCGTATCTCTGACTGGGGTAAAAATAATATGGTTGTTTTTAATGCATCTAAGACTCAGTTCTTACACCTATCAACCCGACAAAATCTTCCACAGGTATACCCACTAATGTTTAATAATATTCAGCTTAATCCTGCATCATCCTTGAACATGCTTGGGGTTTCATTTACTCGGGACTTATCTTGGAAAGATCATATTACATCTCTTGTAAAATCTGCTTCCAAGCGATTGGGTGTGCTAAGCCAACTCCATTCCTTCTTTGCCCCTGCACAATTGTTGACTCTATACAGGGTTTTATCCGCCCCTGTGTGGAGTACAACTCTCATGTGTGGGGAGGCTCCCCACATACAGCTCTTCTCAATACGGTGGAGTCAAAGGCTTTTCGTCTCATTAACTCTCCTCCTCTTACTGATTCCCTTCAACCTCTCTCTCTTCGCACTGTTGCATCTTTATCTCTTTTCTATCGCTACTTTTAATGGTCACTGCTCCTCTAAACTGTCTGCTTACATTCCTCCACCTCTCTGACGGGCGCGTAGCACCAGTCTGGCGCAAACTCTCATCCCTTTTCTGTCCAACTTTCTAATGTAAGAGTTAACCGTTACTCCCAGTCTTTCATTTATGCAATAGGTCAGCTCTGGAACTGTCTCCCTCTGTCTGTATTTCCTGCTGCCTATGATCTCCAGTCTTTCAAGCGCACTGTGTCCAGGCATCTCAAAATGATCAGATCTTGAATTTGGCTCTCTATTGTATTTTGTTTTTCTCTTGGAGGGAACTGTTACTGCGGGCTCATGGCCTTTGGTTCCTACTTTCTCGCATTAAAAAAAAAAAAAAATGTTACCTCAGCCAAGGAGGTTATGTTTTACCCTGCACTAGTTTGTCTGTCTCATATGTCTGCCTAATACCAGGGTTACTCAAAAAGACTATGAACGGATTTTGATGAAATTTTCTGGAAGGATGGGCCATGGGCCAAGGAAGACATGATTAAATTTTGGGCCGGATTCGGATCTTGATCCGGAGTATCTCGCACAGTATCTCCAAAGGTTCTCAATAAATTTTAGTGAAATTTTGTGTAAAGGTGAACCATAAACCAAGAAAGAGTTGATTAAGTTTTGGGGCGGGCCAGGATCCTGATCCTATATCCACGGATCCGGATCCGGGATTTCTCAAAAAGTTGTGAATGGGTTTTGATGAAATTTTATGGAAGGGTGGGCCATGGGCCAAGGAAGCAATTTTAAAATTTTGGGGCAGATCCGGATCCGCATCCGGAGTATCCGGCACACTGTCTCCAAAAGTCCTCAATGAATTTCAATGAAATTTTGTGGAAACGTGAGCCATGGACCAAGAAAGAATTGGTTCAATTTGGGGGCGGATCTGAATCCGGACCCGGACCTTATATCCGCGGATCCGGACCGTCATCCATTTTCTTGTTAATGATAGTGGAGGAGGTATGCTCTCTCTGAACGCTTTCTAGTTATCAACTGTTAAAAAAATAGTGGAACCTCACCCCTGCCTTGTTGTTGTTTTTTTTTTAATAAGTGCTGAATATTTTTAATTATATGATGCCTTTTTACTGCCTTAAAACAGTATGTCTTCCTCATTCTGTCACTCTCTCACTCACTCAGTCCCCTACTCAATCACTCAGTTATTGAATCCCTGTACAGTTTTGTAGGATGGGATCCAGGCCATAAGGGGGTTTCTTGATGGGTGAGTATACACGTACAAGTGTATGCACCCATCAATATACAAAATAGAGAGTCGACCGCGTAACCGAGTCGTGCCTGAAGAGGTTTCAAGATTTGTGCACCCCTGGAATTCGAGATCCTGAATAAAAGACATACAGCATCTATCTCATATGTCAGCATGTTGTTTTGTATTAATCTGGCTGACACCAGGCAGTTACAGTCAGGTGAGAATTAACTTATTTGTAAAAGATATACTTAGAAATTACCTACACTGCGTTTAACGTCGGGGAGTGATAAACGATTTTATAATGCTCAGGCAAAGAGTAGAACACTACAACTAAATAATTAACAAAATTAATGCTTTTACTTTAGTATTTTGTTATAAGTTACGAAAGATAAATTCATTCTGTTAACAGAAATTCGCCTCAGTCAGAGGGTTACCACTCGTACAATTAAAGCTTCCATACTCAAGACAGCTTCAGTCTTCTATTCCAAATAACGCCAGATGACTTCTTCAGTTGAGTCATAGAAGCCTGAGTGATAATCAGTCTGTCAATCTGTCTGTCTCTCTCATATACAAATATATACATTAATTTTGACGGTATTCTCTCTCTCTCTCTCTCTCTCTCTCTCTCTCCTTATTACACCCACGCTTGACAGTGGGGCTATGATTTTATTCGGCGCGCGCGCTCATGTGGGCATGTGTTTGGCATAAACAATGTCACTCAAACAGGTTTGATCCCATTATAAACAACCATGGAGGAGGAGTTGAGAGACAGCCAAGGAGTAAACTTGGTGTTTTTTGGAACCAACCATAAGTTAAAGGTCGAAGTCACATGACAAAGTTAGCTTAATTAGGTTTGATCTGATTTAGACCAAACTGTTTTGAAAGGTTGATGATAAGGCAATAGTAAAAAGGTTTGATTTTAAG
Organism: Coenobita brevimanus; assembly: GCF_032717465.1. NCBI lineage: Eukaryota > Metazoa > Arthropoda > Malacostraca > Decapoda > Coenobitidae > Coenobita > Coenobita brevimanus. The sequence goes on from NC_137041.1 coordinate 25,210,073, forward strand.
AACAATTAATTAGGTCAAGATCACGGGGGGACAAAGCGTCAGAGGGCAAAGCCAGCTCAGACAGTTGTGATCTGATTTGAATCAAACTTGGCGGGAGGTTACGGGTCAGACACGGACGAAGGAGTTCACTTTTGAGAACAGTCAGTCAAAAGGCAGGGTTACAGAAGTGTCACAGTTCGACCCATGTGTCTGTGTGAGAACTGCAACAGTAGGATTTGTAACCTGGAGCGAAACAGCAGCAAAAGGAGCCAGTAAAAAATGGAGGAGTCGGCGCAGGGTGGGAGACGGAAAAAAAAAAAAAGGGGGGGGGGAGCTGACAATCAGGATTATGTGGGATGACCATGGTGGGAGTGGCCGACAGTGAATAGATGCGATGCCGTAGGGGGAGGAACCACCAGCATGAAGAGGGAACACCACAGTGTGTATGCACTTCAATTCTTCAAATGTTTTGTCAGTTCCTTGATAATGGTGTAGTACCAAAGACCCCGGAATAAATTCATGCAATTGCCTCTGGAATAAATTCATGCAATAGCCTCTGTGTTTCCACATGCTCCAGGCTCTCAAGTTGTCAGGATGAATGCTGGTCAGTGTTCCCGGTAAAAGTGCCTGAGTTCATTTGAGAAAAACATTATTTTGAAAAAAAAAAAAAAACTATCCCAATTGCAATAATCAAATGTTTACCACAGCATGCACTAAGAATATTCTTTAGAAATCTCCTACATTACTTGAACAATGAAAAATTCAATACGTTACTTCAAATACACGGTAACATACACCAAGCACCTGTGATTTGCTTTGATCATTTATTAGTAAAAGTCATAACAAAATATGCAAAGCTGACACTTATTATGGCAAATATTGATTACGTATGCTGCAAGACTTCGATAAACTGAATAACGTGCCTTGAACTAAAAACGATTGCGGAGCACTATTTTAAAGGATGGACCTATAAGCTTCGTAGTCAGAAGCCGATAGACCTAGGGCAGTACGTACAGGAACCCCAGGCTATGACGATGTAAGACTGCAGTAATACCGTCTTATAATTTAGAATAGTGTTCGTCCACTTAACTTCGCGAAGATTTTCGTCCTATTGCAGCTAACTTCCTGTAGCACAGTTGGAAAATATGATCATTATTTTGTCTACGTCCTTTCCACAACTTTCTTTCCCTAATGATTTGCATCACATCCTAGTATTAATTTCCTGCTACAGTTCAGTTTCAAAATGAATTTTGACAATATTACTCGAAGCTGGATACGGAATACTAACGTTAAATATCATGGTTACCCTTCACTCATAGAGTATTCCATTGCAGGCAGATCATGTTAATCAATTTCTCTGTTAGCACTCTAATGCCCGGAACAGCTGTACAGTAGTACTGTATTTCATTTAACTCCAGGCAGGTTTATCGTGATGTGTTAAATGAATCCGATTTTGAAACCCGTACCATAAAAAGCTTCTCATTATCAAAACAATTTTAGTATTATGTTCCAGATAACGGCAAACTGTATCCTTCACCCGAGTTAGCCACAGGGTCATGAGTTAATTTTATTCACAATTGATGAGGCAAATAGAAACCACGAAGTGCTTAACCATATCAGTCCAGTGATCATTTTATATTTTATTGTAGTTCTGTCTATACTATTGTATTCATATTAGGGCAGCCTTTTCCAGTTGTTTGGATTCCTACACCTTCACGACAAGAAGGCTCTGAAGGTGAACGAAGTCGGGTGGAACCAAGAAAACTGTAATATCAGTGACGTCCTCGAGCTTAAGAAATTTATATCAGAGGGTGAAGGTATTAACCTGGTAGGCGGATAATTAGTCACCGCTGTTCTCTTTATCCATTCATCCATCCTCCGCCCCAGTTCTCCCCACCAAATTTGACTGGGAGTGAGCGTTCGTGTATGCGTCGCACAGAGCAGCCCAACACCACTGCCAGACGAGCACATGTCTCCCCTACCATCGACCTTAACCCGTCACGTCCCGAGGTTTTCCGCACCTATGACATCCCCCAGTCCCGAGCCTTTTTGGAACAAATTTTTTTTTGCTAAAACTTCCGCTTAGGTCGAGAAACGAAGGAAAATCACAAAGAAAGTGGTTCCCGCGGTCTATAAGTGGTCCGTACAGGTGCGGTTCCCCCCGGCAGGTATGGTGTTCTCTAATGGGCTGGATATGCGTTTACGTTTTCTATGGTAAGGAATAATGGGAGAAACAACACACAACACCTCTATATTTATTGAATTTGAACTAATAAACAATAACAGTAACAATATAATGGATTTCAGACACATATATATGAAAAATAAGCATTGTACCATCGCGCGAGCATAGCGAGTTAGGTCCGAGTCGTAACATGCTATATGCTAATTTTCTGGTACGAGTCTACCTATCATTTTTTCTACTTGTATACTTCTGTTTCAATGACAATTTACCAATTACAACTGTTTGTAAGTGTTTTCAGATGTTTTCATTCATTATGATGACATGCAGCATAAGTATTAGTGCACATCAGCTTAGTAAGCGCACTCGCTATGACTCGTATTTCAACATACCAAATTGTTTTATCACTTTCCAATTATTTTCCCCTTTACATAGAACCTTTCCTCCACCACTGTAAAGGTTTTCAATTATTTTCATTCATTACGAGGGCATTTAGCGATATGCTAGCGCATATTCACGTAGCTACCACGATCTCAAACACTCGTGTTTCATCATCTACTTTATTTATTCACTCCAATTATAATTTCCCACTTACATTACACACGTTTACACCCCTATAATGCACTGTACATACTTACTACCATTATTTATTCAAGTGAGCGTGAGAATATCGCCTGAAAATACCCTCGCAAGGAATGTTTCGACAAACATAATACTCACACAGTTGTATACTAATTCACTCACACACTTATACACTAATTATTCACTTTATCACTTGCTGACTTTTATTTTGAATAATACGTGCCTTATTCATTCAACTGAGCGTCAGGAAATCTTATCTTTATACACACGCTATGAATATTTGACTTGGAATATATATCATCACTTACAATAATTTGAACTTATACCCGTAAGAATTTCCTATAATAATAATTATATAATTACGGGCCGTATTTATTGCACTGAGCGACAGAATATCGTATCATAAAACCCTCGTTATGTAAGTTTCAACTTAGGGCAGATTTATATACTTACATACAATGTTTTCACTTATGTTCTACCCGTATGCACTTTATACTAATATTTGGAGAGCAACATGACTGATTATTTCACTGAGCGTCTGTCTGTCGCATTTACCTCATAATTTCTGCGTCCTTTCGCATTCACACTATACTAAAATTGCATCAACGTGTGATATTCACTAAAACATGGGTGAATACAGAGACCCACGTCACACTGCACGCACTCATAGCGGGTGTCCTTCCTCTGTGTCGTGAGTCTCACCTGGGAATTACTGCACACGTGACACCTGCGTTGGGGCCTAGGTCTGTTTGGCTGGGGAGGGATAGGAGTGGGGAAATGGCGGCCGGATATTCTCAGGGGGGTTTGTGTAATAGGGGCAGTGCGGGTGCGATGTTGGGGCCTTTCAACAGCATACTTTGCAAAGATTTCTCTTGTGAACTCCCTCACAAACCCTCCAAATGTTTCCTGAACTCCTGTGGTCATGGCGTGAAGGTGGTGGAAATTCAGAGCAGTGATATCTAGCAAGTGAAAGAACAGTTTTTTATACCACTTCATCGTGGTCCTGGCACACTCTACCGTCGATATCATGGAGTCTGACTGGTCCACGAGGCGCATGTTTATATTGTAATCCATAACACACTCAGGTTTCCAAACACGACGCCTGCTCTCGCTATGGTAATCTACTGAATCAGTACGGTGCATCAAGGGGCGGTGAACCGTGGACAAGAGGCTTACTTCTCTGTTGTGGTTCCACATTGTTGCAAGGATGTTGTTGGCTTTGAAGAAGACAACCTCATTCCTTGCAAGTTTCCGCCCTACCTTGGCCATTTGACGCCGGTTCACCTTTACGGTTCCACAGACTCCCGTTTCATGTGTGTGAAGATAACGAGCGAGAAGAGGACTAGTGTACCAATTGTCGAGGTAGAGAACGTGACCACGATGAAGGTAGTCTTCTATCATCGTCTTTACCACTGCTCCCGACAGTCCAATACTTCGATCTTCTATTACGTCTGTCTGTGCACCGGTGTACAAGACTATGTCTTGCACGTATCCAGTCCTACAGTCGCACATAACAAAGATCTTGAACCCAAAACGGTGCCTTTTGCTGGGTATATACTGTCTGAATGAAATATTGCCTCTCCACAACACGAGACTCTCGTCTATGACGAGGTCTCTATAGGGATAGAATGAGGAACGAAAGGTTTGCCTGAGGTGATCAAAGACCAACCTAATTCGCCTCATTTTATCAGTGTTGTTTGCATTTGCAGGGTCATTAGCATCATAGAAATGGAGGCGACTTAGAATTTGTTGAAACCGATTACAGCTCATCACTTGACCAAATATGGGGGTAAACATAACAGGGTCCCTAGTCCAGTAAGCAGGAATTCTATTCTTTCTTATAATACCCATCAAAAGGACCAGGGCAAAAAATAAGAACATTTCTGGAAGGGAGACAGGGTAATCATAGATGATAGAATGCCTACTCCTTGTTCAAAAATCTTTCACTCTCTAGGCGCTGGGCGCTTGCAAACAGGTTTGTTTGGTATACAATCTGATCAACAAATACCTTACTGAAAAACAGGTGGAAAAAATCCAACTGGTGGAATTACGGTGAATTCCTGGAGCAATGCAGCCAGATCGCCCCTACTCAGTGAAGGGGTGAATGAGGGGAGAAAAATCACTCCCATTCTCCCAGTTCCACGACACAAATCCCTCGTCCCCATCAGCCCCATCACCACCTTCGTCTGGGTGGGGAGGAGATCCTGGCTGGGGAGGTGGGGGAGAAGGAGTGCGGAGGGCTTCCCCACTGTCACTCCTCTTCCCTCTGCCTTTACCCTTTCCCTTTCCCTTACCCTTACGGCCTTGAGGAACATTAGGGGGCTGTGGGGATGAAATAGGGGAATATTGGGGAGCATAAGACGTGCTGGGGAGTGGTTCCTCCCCACCTTCCCCCTCCATGACAACACCACGTGCTTTCTCACGCACCCTAGCTCGACCACGTGTTAGGGGATATTGGGGAGCATAAGACGTGCTGGGGAGTGGTTCCTCCCCACCTTCCCCCTCCATTACAACACCACGTGCTCTCTCACGCAACCTAGCTCGACCACGTGTTAGGGGATATTGGGGAGCATAAGACGTGCTTTGGAGTGGTTCCTCCCCACCTTCCCCCTCCCTCACAACCCCACGTGATAAGGAACGCACCCGCACTGGCCCATGTGATCCACTACGCCGCCTCACACTACGTAGGGAGAGCAATGACTCACTCACGTCACTCTCACTTTCCCTAATCCTCCCTGGACTTTCCCTTTCACTCCCCACTCCCTCCACTTGACTTCCTAGCTCCCCAAACAAAATGCTAGGCCCATACCTGCTCATACGACATGGTGTGCGCTCTGGGCCACGATGTGTTATCACCTCCTGTCCATACCACGTGGCAGCACGTCCCATGGCTCTGTCATCGTCCTCATCCTCGTCCTCGTCCTCGAATTCTGGTTCCAAATCACGCTGGGGATAGGGATAGGATATTGCACGTGCCTTCTTTGCCTCCTGCCCCTCTCTAGCAGCACAGTAAGTCACGTACTGCCGCTTCCTGGGAGACGGAACTTCCTCGTCACTGCTGGTGGTTTCTTCCTCCTCTGGCTGCACATAATCCTTGTCCATATCCTCGTCGTCCAGTGGGGAATCACTGTCGCCGGTAAAGGTGTCCAGGGCGACTTGAATTTTGCTGTCTGAGAGACCTCTCTTAGCCATGTCTGAGCAGGACCGTGGCTACCAGGTGAGTGGACGAGTGGTGGGCTAGCGCGGGTCGCGCGGAGTCGCCGAGTGTCCCCGCCTGGTGGCAGGTAGGGGAAGGTCATGCGAGGGTACGTTCCGCAAATCAAGCGCGAATTTTGAAAATTGTCGAAATTATGCAAATTGCAATTGCACGACGTACCAGTACGTCGCCGGGACTGGCAAATGCAAATCGTTGCAAGGTACCCATATGTCGACGGGACGGGGCGGGTTAAGAATTCCGTGTAAATGAACGAGCAAATGCTAAGTCTCCAACGTTGATGTTGATGGGCGATGCAGACTTATGGTGGCAATGCATCACAGTCTCTTTATATAAGGCCAGATTAGCCTTTATATGCTTTTGTATTTTCTAGAGGTCTTTCATTTTCGTCATCAGCACCATCATCCGGACCTCCTTTCCCAGCCTAGGGCAGGGTGAGGAGTAGCAACGTTTAGACAGCTAAAGTTTGTCGAGCTCAATATGCCACAATTCCATTCACACATCATTCAATCCCTTGAAGTCTTGGCTCCAACTGATAGGGCAAAAAAAAAAAAAAAAAAACTTTAATCGCGTTCTGTAGCTTCACATATACCTATCCTTTCATTTTCACATTCACATAATAATCCAAAATATAGAGTGGACTAGGTTTAGATAATATCGTTGAACAATATATATATATATATACGTTTAAGTATTTGGGTAGTGTGATGAGTAAGGATGGAGGTTTGGAGGGTGAAGTGCTTGAAAGGGTACAGCAGGGAAGAAAGGTTGCTGGTTCCTTGAAAGCAGTGATAAGAAACAGGGAAGTGAGCATGGAAGTAAAAAAGTTACTACATGACAGTATTGTGATACCAACTCTAACGTACGGAAGTGAAGCTTGGACGTTGTTGGAAGGACACAAGTCAAGAGTGAGAGCAGTGGAAATGAGTTATTTAAGAGGAGCTTGTGGAGTCACGTGGAGAGACAGGCTGACGAATGAGGATATAAAGGAGCATTGTGGTGTTGATGTGGATGTGATAGGAAGCGTTGTGAGGAACACACTGAGGTGGTTTGGCCATGTGGAGAGGATGGAGGGTGAAAGACTGACGAAGAGAGTGTATGTGAGTGAGGTGGAGGGTGGAAGAGGGAGGGGGAGACCGAGGATGAGATGGAGGGATGGGGTGGAGAGGTATATGAGAGAGGGGGGTGTGAGTTGGGAGCAGGGTAGTGAAATGGCGGGGGACAGGGCGACTTGGAGGCGGTTTGTTTGTGGCCACCCCAAACGGGATTGAGGCGTCTGGCAATAGATAGATAGATAGATATATATATATATATATATTTTCGAATCAAAGAATGGAGTTTCGCTAATTGATATTTATTAATGAAACTATTGATTAAGGCCAAAACTTGGGGTATCCAATCATCCCCACAGGTGTTTGTGGAACCTAAGTACCTCAGTACTGCAGCACCTTATGACTTTGCCTTTCGAAAAGACCATTGGAAGATGGATTGTTGGGTATGACATTACATTAATTGATGTTATATTGCTTACAAATCTCAACAAGACAACCACTGTTAAACCCTGAGCCATTACTGGTAATAGAAGCGGATGGTATAGTGAATGGATAAATAACATGATCAGTGGAGGCACATGCAAAACTCTTAGCAGTCTTGTCTTGAAGAGCTAGGAGAGCACAGTAATGTGAGAAATGATCAGCTGCTACAAAATACTCTGCAGCAGATCCCGTAAGAAACACTTATGGAGGTCAATAGAAACAGTTTCCTATGGACATGATGGAACTTGATATTGCAAGAGTAGAGCACCTTACAAATAGTAGGCCAATAAAATGAAAGACGTGCTTGTCTCAGACACCGATCTTTTCCCGGATGGGATGGATGAGGTGTGTTATGGGCGATGTGGGGTACTGCTGGTTTTAAATCTGTAGAAACAACATATTGTCGTGCCTCTATTACAGCAGGTATGTCCCTACCGGTAAGGGATGTCTTCCTATACAAAATATTATCTAACATGAGATCATCTACTGACACTGGCAGAGTAGGTAAGATGGCGGTGTCTCCTGACTAGGAAATAAATAGCCTTAGACCACAGAGGTTCTGCATGCTGGCAATTATAATCAACATCTGAGGTTAGAGTGGCGTAAAGAACTTGACTTGGTTCATATGGTGAGTCTGTTGCAGTTACGTGGGTTGAAAGAGCACCTGCAACTATATTTGTTTAACCAGGCAAGTATTCAAGGGTTAGGTTGAAGTCTTGGATAATAAATGGTCATCGTGCTAGATGTCCGGTAAGATTTCTTCCTCTGAGAACATCAGAAACTAGGAGATGACCTTTTTGAATAGGTACTGGATATCCATAGATTGTCTCTGAAATGTTTGAGAGACCAACCAACTGCAAAAGCCTCCCAACAGTAACAATGTAATTACATTCAGCAGCATTCAGGGCACGACTATTATACACTGTTACATGTTTCCTCTTTGTACTATCAGTTTGCATCAATACCGAGCCTAAAACTACCCCGGACGCGTCTGTACAAAGAAAAAAAGTTTCTTGTAATCAGGGAATGCCAGGACTGCGGCATAAATAAGGCTGTCTTCAGTGTTTCATAGGCATGAGAATGGACATTATGCATGAGAATGGACATTATTCCAAACAAAAGGTGAATTTTTCTTAACTAATTTAGTAAGAGGGGCAGCGATCTGTGATTAACCTTAAATAAATTGCAGATACCAGCCATTCAATCGGGGGAAACTCCTTTTCATCATCAGTAGTCGTAGGTTATGAGATTACAGAAGCTGCCTTAACCTTATTGTCTGACAAATGAATTCCTTCAGCATTAACCACATGTACAAGAAATATAATTCTTTTGTGTAGACTGTTGCGTTTACTGAGCTTAACCTTTTGATTTTCCATTTTGAGGCGATCAAAAACTCTTACATTTAGATTTTCCATTTCGAGGCGATCAAAAGCTAGCTGTAGCTTGGCAAAAACGTTCAGGGATTGATTTACTTACTACAGTGATGACATCTAGGTAAGGAAAAACAGAATGACGGATCATACCACTGGATACAGAATGGATAAGTTTCATGGATATTGATGGATTTCTAAGACCAAAGGGAACCCTTTTGAAATGATAGTAGCCAGAAAGGGTACTGAATGCAGTTGTAAGGTGAGATGACTTCCATTAATACTTGCTGTTAGCCACTAAATCTGTGAAAACAAAGTTATTCTCGCCATGTGACTCCAGTGAATCTGTGAAGATTAGTCAAAGGAATTGGTCGGGTACATTGACAGTGTTTACTTTACGATAGTCAACTACAGGTCTTAACTCATCTCTTTTCTTAGGGATTAGGAAAAGCAGACTATTCCACAGACTGACGGAGTATTCAGTGATGCATATCCTGTACTAGATCGTCAGTTTCTTTTTGTAAGCTATGAGGTAATCTATGTGCCAGGACATAAATTGGTTGAGTACTGGTAATCGATTCAATAGTCTGCCTTATCATACCGGTCTTCCCCATAGGTTCACCAGGTAAGGCCATAACGTCTCTACAGGTCTGCAAAAGATTAATTGTTCTTCATACAGGAGGAAGATGCCCGGTTTTACCTGATAATTGAGATCAGCTGAGGAAGTCATAGCAAAATCCATAGTGTTCAATGGTATATACGCCAAGGAAATCATCATCGTCATCACCCTTAGCAGTTTCAGAGAATGGTATAGCCTGGCACAGCTTTACAGCCTATGGGTACACCAGGAAATTGCCAATCTTTGTACCACTTTTGAAGTTTTAGTGGGGCATTGGTAACATTATAAGGCAAACGTAAGACAAATTATCCTCCAACACAGAACAAGGTGCTGACTCAGGCATTAGACCATTCACACAACACGTCTCAGGTAAGGTAATTAATTCACTCCATCTTTCGCAAGTATAACATGGACAGACACTTTCGTGAATTCGTGCGGCAACAAAATTGTGCACCATTATGTCACTGCCTGTCTCTTATCTGCGTGTTGCAAAATGTCATTTCGACTTTATGAGGTACCGGTAGTTAAGCAACCGTTGTGTCACTGTTAGAGGGGGTGTCATTAGATACTGGTACTAAACTATCCTCACTGCTGTGTACTGGTGGCTGTGGAGTTACTGTAGACTATGTGATCAAATTTACCTTTGGAAGGACAAAGTGTGGGCGATTAATGCTTGATACAATCCCTCTACTGTAATACAATCACAAGCAGGTGTCACTTCAATATAATATTGAGCCATGATGTCAGTACTAATCAAAACATCTGCAGGAAACCGGAGTTTCTTTGTGACATAAACCTCTGCTGTGAAAGTTTTTATTATTTCAGCGAGTTGTATGTCAAGAGCTTCCTTGTCTTTCTGAGCCGTCAGCACCAGAGAGACGAATGTTAGGCGGCGCAAGGATCCAAACCAGTTTGATTCTTCCTTTAATACTGTTAGGGAGGACTCAGAGAGTAAGTTCACATTGGACCCAAAGTTCACAAGAAATGATGTAGGGACTCCTTGATAATTACCTAATATAACTACACCCAAGTGAGTCAAAGTATTAATTTGGCGTTTTGGGAGCTCAGAATTTTGTGTCGTTATGGAGGATTCTGTTGGTTCTGGTGGTGGGTTTCCGCTGACTGTGTATTGACAAAGGGACGTTTCCCTAAGGTTGATCCTACTCAAAGGGTGATATATGAAAGAGTCAAATCGGGGTGGAGGGGACAAAAAGGGAGGCTGCACATCACAAGGATAGAGCAAGTTGATCACTTCTGTTACATGGTACTTCATGAGGGAAGAGTCACTGTTTGGAGACTTGGAGGGAGGGACTTTCGCGGGTCAAGTTGTAGGATGGATGAGACTATGTGCCCTGAAGTGAGTATCTGATAATGCAAACAAAATAATCAATCAATCAATCAATCAATCATTTCCTGTGGCACCCTCGGGGATGCATAGGGCCTCGATGAACTCACACCACCACATCCTATCTTGTGCTAACTCCTCAAGATCTCCCCAGCACTCATCTCCAGCTTCCCGTCTCCTTGTCCTCACCCACGTCTCTTTTGGCCTTCCTCTACCTCTCCTACCAAGTGCCACCCACCCTGGTGTACCTCGTACTATTCCGTGTCTCCTATACACATGTCCTAGCCACTTCCATCGTGAGAATCTAACATATTCATCGATCGGCTGCACTCCCGTTATTTCTCTAATTCTACTATTTGGTATCCTTTCCCACCACTTAACTCCTAATATTCTTCTAAGTGCTTTATTTTCAAACACCAAGAATTTATTTTCCATAGTCACTGTGCTGTACCAAGACTCGTGTCCATAAATTAAGATACTCCTAACCATTACCTTATAAAGTTTGATTTTTGTATGCACAGAGAAATTGTTATTATTCCAAATATTTTTAAGCATTCCCATTGCCTGATTAGCCTTCTTTAACCTTTCCTCGAATTCAAAGTTCAAAGAACCATCCTTGGCTAAATAAGTACCTAAATATTTAAACCTATCAACTTGCTTTACAACCATACCTCCAATTACACATTCCTGTGCATTTTCCATATTCATATTGATTATTTCAGTTTTTCCACAATTAATAACCAAACCCACCTTGCGACCTTCACTCACCAAACAGTCCAACACTCTCTGCATCTCTTCTGGCCCATCACAAATCAAAACTATATCATCTGCATAATCTAAATCCAAAAGTTTCCTGTTCTCTCCCCAAAGTATACCTGCACCGGTTTCTGTTCCAACGCGTTTCATAATGTAATTAATGACCAATATAAATAGTAAAGGCGATAGAACACCACCTTGAATTGCCCCGGACTTGGCTTCAAACGAATCACTCAGACAACCATCAACCATCACTTTACAAAATGTGTCCTCATGCATGTTCATAATGACCCTCACAAACTCCTCTGGTATTCCATAATGTCTCCTGATCTTCCCCATAGTCTCTCTCGAAACACTATCAAAAGCCTTTTCAAAATCAACAAAACAAAGACTTAACGGTACTCTCATTTCATTAACTTGCTGCATCAAATGCCTAACTATAAAGATCTGATCATTGCAACCACGTCCCTTTCTAAAACCAGCCTGTTCATCCCTCAGAATACCCTCAACCACCTGTTCCAATCTATTTAACAACACTCTACTGAAAACTTTCAAAGCTATCGGTGACAAAGAGATTCCCCTCCAATTACCACATTCACTCAGGTCTCCCTTCTTCGGAACTTTAACAATTACACCATTCTTCCAAACTGATGGTAGTAACCCCGTCACCCATATCTTATTGAATAGCTTGGTCAAGATCATTATTAATAATAATACCCGTAAAATAAACATGCATTTACAACACCCATACAAACAGAATAATACCAATATAAATAGAATGATACCGATACAAAGAGACTAAAATAAACATTTATAATACTCATACAAGAGTATAATACACATACAAATAGAATTTAATGTACATTTATAATACCCAATAAAATAGAATAATATATAATATAATACCCACACAAATACAATAATGTATAATACCCATATAAATAGAATAATGCATAATATAATACCCATACAAATACAGTAATTATGCATTAACATATACCTATAAACAATACACTACAAGAAACAGCTGTCTCAATACCCTCGGCTTATACCAATAAGGTGGACGGTTTGGACGATCTGCTTAATGCTGGTGACTCTGGTGACCTCTGCTTACCATTTTTTATCCATATATCTTAAATGGACCTTCGGAGCCGCTGCCTTCATCAAACCGCCTAGTTCCCTCCTCTCTTGCATGTCAATGGCGTCCACCTCCTTCCTCAGTTCTCACCTAGGATCTTCATGACCATCAGCTTTGCATAATGTTCCTGTTGTTCCATCAGCCTTGTATCACTTGATCAGAATGGTGAAAATATACCTGAAACCCTATGTCGACTTTGCTAGGAATCTGACCCCTCTGTGTATCAAATCTTTACTCTTGTGTCACACTGAACCTGCCCAGATTGTATCTCCTGTTATAATTGTGCAAGCAGTTACCCAGGTGCTTTGTTTTTCCTGTTTGTCTGCTGCTCGTACCTAATAATCAAGTTTGAGTAGGTCGTGGTCCCTGGATTTCTTCCCGTAAGAAGCTCAGCTGGTACTTTCTTGTTGACTGAGGTGTCGCTCGATACTTTAAGAGAACCTTCGTCAGTTTGTTCCACAGTCTCTCAGCCGCTCGCAGCATCACATCCAATCCATTTTTAGTGTTTGAATCGCTCCCTCTGCTAAACCAATATGCAATGGATCGCAGGTGGCTTCCCTGATGCTACAAGAAAGCATTTTCTTCCTGTTGAAGTTGTGGCCCAACATGTGTGCAAAACTGTTGTAGCATACCAAATCCAGCAATAATCTCCTGTAACTCCTGTAATTTCAAAGTAACTGCCTCGATCAATTAGAACTGTTTACTGTTGTTAGTAAAACTGTACCATGGAGAAGTCTTGCAAGAATCACGTGCACTCTTTGCCATGGACTGTTATCTGCTCTCAGGAATATACTATAGACGCAAAAGGATAGTTTTTTTTTTTTTTTTTCCGAAGATAGAGCAGATGTCATGTTGTACTCGGAAAGAGCGTGTGTGTGTGTGTGTGTGTGTGTGTGTGTGTGTGTGTGAACCAAATAAACTTTTTTTCTTAATTTAACCAAACTTGGTGGAGGAGTTGAGGGCCTTACCCGTGGCTGACCAGTTGCTTTGAAGAACAGTACATGAAAGGTCAAGGTCAAGGGCAGATGAAAATATTACCTAGCAAAAAAAAAAAAAAAATACCGATTTAAACCAAGGTCGGGAGACGAGTTCAGATATGGGAACAGGTAAAGGGATTCAGTTTTTAAAAGAATCAGTTGAATACCAAGGTCACAGTGAAAGATCAGAGGTCAAGTTAAGATGACAAAAAGGCATCTTATAATAATTTTGAACCGATTTGAATCAAGTTGATGGAATTATTATAGGCCAGGCAAAAATGATGTAGGTCAGATTTAGGAGCAATTAGCCAAAGGTCAACGTTGTAGGGCAAAGGCAAATGTTCGGCCCATAGACCAACTGTATGGCGTGGGTGTTGCACTCTCTGAGTGCTCTGTCATGTTTTAAACACCCACTACAGTCTCTTCAACCACCTGTAGTTCTGTATTTATTCCTGGCCACCAAACATAACAAGGAGCAAACTGCTTCATTAGTAGCCTACATATCCAATATTCATTACTTATAGTTCCTGGAGAACTATCTGCCCTAACTTTGGGAGAGTACTCTGCCTCACTGCACAAGGCAGTCTCCTTTACCTGACAATTCACAAAGCTTCTCCTTGAATTTAGTTTCCTTGTGGGGGTATTCAGTACATCTGGCCATGTGTGTGTGTGTGTGTGTGTTGTGTGTGTGTGTGTGTGTGTGTGTGTGTGTGTGTGTGTGTGTGTGTGTGTGTGTGTGTGTGTGTGTGTGAGAGAGAGAGAGAGAGAGAGAGAGAGAGAGAGAGAGAGAGAGAGAGAGAGAGAGAGAGAGACAAGTTAATGCATCTGCTCTGAAGTATTATTAATGAATCTATTGTCGGGAGACTTTCAACTGAGACTGGTGTACAACCTTAAATTTCCATATTGGCCTTTTACAGTCTGTCATTCAGTCTGCGCCATGATTTACAGTAACGCATCATTTCCATCGCACTTTGGTGGCTGTTGTTATTTTTCGAAAGATAACAAGATTGTTCCCCAGGGTTCTCTCCCTTTAAATGCCCTCTTTCAATCATCAATGACCTACCCATTCATACTTTTATGACTCCGTTCTTCACTTTTCCACCAGTTTTTCGCTATGTTCATCATTGCAGTCACTTTAATAGTTAGACGATGAGGCTTTGACACATTTGTTATTTAAGATTTGGGTATAATAAACGTTGTTATGTTCAGATCATTATACCTATTCCTGCATCTTTCAACACGCCAAAATCTTTCAAAAGGAGATCCTTGGGGTATTTTTCTCTCGCGACCTGTCATCAATAAAATCACACTGCCAGTGACAAACAGATGCCGTACTTTCCTTACTGCTGAATAGCTGCTGTATTCTACAAGGGCCACATTCTCCTTGGTGCGAATTTCAGCGCTTATACAGGGACTGGTGGGGCTTTCCCAAATACAGCTCTTCCAAACACATTAGCGGCAAAGATTCTTCGTCATCTCTCCTCTTCCCGTCTCCCTTAAATGTCTTTATCTTCGCTGTTGTGCTGCATATTATCCCTTTACTATCATTATGACAAGGATCACTGATTTTCTGAACTTTGCGCTTTTACCTTTCTCTGAGTATTGTGGGTTTCAGCGCTTGTCTACCATGACACTCTCACCCCTTTTGCGGTTCATATATCTAATGTTAGATTAATTGATGTTTATCCTTGATTTATGCAGCTGCACATATGTGAAACTATTTCCTTAACATGCATTTGACCAAACAGACTTATAAATGCACTTTCTCCAACTATTTTGAAATGTTGACTTTACGTCTCTCTTTTTTTTTTTTTTTTTTTTCCTGTGAAGAGTAACTTTTTCAGGTTTCAAACCTTTGGCTCTTTTATCATTTAATGATTCCCTACGAACCTTCGGAGTATAAGGAACTACACTGTCAGTTCAGAACTACTGCAGTCTCGGGCTGCAGGTTGTGAACAAAAAAGTCGAGATTCTAGAATCACCTGCTCACTTAAATATTCTTTCTCACTGAGAATTATCTCAGTACTGTACATGACAGTACCGATATATATATCACTCTCATCTTAAATGTCGGGACCAACTGCCTAGCCCCGGGCTCCTACGCTCCTCGTGGGGCAATGTAGGATTGGATGATGGATGGATGGATGGATATATATATAATATACAGTATATACATACTGTACAGTAGGTACCCATAGACCATGAGTTCAGAGTACACGATCCTCATTGTAGGTGAGGACCTATTATTTATTGAATTTTAGTGTATTTTTTAATAGTGATGCGAAATGAACTCGTAATTGGCGAGACGGCAGCGAAGAGTGGCCCAAATCCAGGGTTTACCCCGAGCACGCGACATTGCCATCCCAAGAAGCGACAACCACCAGTGATGGAGAGTGGATACTTGTCGATGAGCCATTTCCTGGGGAGGATCAAGAGGACGATGTGATGTCTGAGGTGTCAGAAATAGACTTTGGAGGGTTTATGAACGAATTGAGTGCATTAGCTAGAGAATGTGTCGAAAGTGCTTTTGACGAGAGTGGTGAGGAAGGTGGTGTGTCGAGTGGTACAGGAGTTGCACGCTAGGGTTCCGAGACAATTCGCTGTCAAGTCAATTTGCTGTCAGACAATTCTCCGTCAAAACATGGACGATTCCCCGTCAGTATACTTATTATTAATCAATGAATAATTTAGTAACTCTGTTTCAGGGGGATCCATAAAAGTCAATGTTCAATAGTGTAGGCTTTGGATATTATTAATTAGTTGCACCTTTAATCAATATTGACTACAGATGCAACTAATAAATAATAACCAAAGCCTACGTTATTGAACATAGACTTTGATGGTTATTAAAGTATTGATTAATTAATAATAAGTATACTGCATTTATAGAATGACGGGGAATTGTCCAGGGTGCGAATTGTCCTCACAGGGAATCGTCCATGTTTTGACAGGGAATTGTCTGACGGTGTATTGATGGAGATTTCTATCCTGCACCAATCGACACACCACCTTCCTCACCACTCTCGTCACCAGCAATTTCGACACTTTCACTAGCTAATGCACTCACTTCGTTCATAAACCCTTCAAAGTCTATTTCTGACACCTCAGACATTGCATTATCCTCTTGATCCTCCCCAGGAAATGGCTCATAGACAAGTCTCCACTCTCGGTGGTGTAATTAACCTGTTCCTTCCTCGCTGTAGTCACCTTTGAATTATTCTTGCTTCACCCATAGCTGTCTTCATTAATGACTGCGAATTGTCTTGTTACTGTTGTGATGGCGAATTGACTTGATGCCGAATTGTCCCTAAACCGAGTGGTGCAGGAGACAGTACCGATGAAAAGTTGATACCTTCGCAATTTCATCATCATTTCATGTTGTCCTCTTGGGGGTGAGGAGCTATATTCTTGTTGGTTTAGTTAAGCCATATCCTTGTCGACTTAGTAAAGCCATAATCTTGTTGGTTTACTTTATCTTAGGTAATGTCTTAGATAGTTTCCCTGTACAGTACAATACTTAGGTCTGAAAGGAGTCTCAAGGGTTGCCCATGAAGGGGGGTGCCGCTCATATGGAATTTTTCTCATGAGTTTATGTGTTCAGAGTATGCGAAATCCTAGTACACGACGTCCTCTGCCGCCCAGATACTCGCGTACTGTGGGTATCTTCTGTATATATATATATATATATATATATATATATATATATATATATATATGTATATATATATATATATATATATATATATATATATATATATATATATATATATATATATATATATATATATATATATATATATATATATATATAATATATATATATATATATATATATATATATATATATATATATATATATATATATATATATATATATATATATATATGTATTAGCTATTGTAAGTTAAGGCATGAAGAAAATGGACTTGACTGTTGGGTCCCTTAGAGTGAAAAAAAATTAAGAGGTAACTGTAATATTATCGGAAATATATTTTTCTGAATAAAAAAAAAAAAAAATACCAATACACAAACTCTGAGGCCCTAGAAAGTGTTCCTGCAGTGTCCTCAAAATCGGTCTAAGTTTCTAGGAGAAGTAGCTGGATAAATCCTTATACAGACAGACAACGGTCTTAAAAAAATATATATAAAATATTTTCAGAAAGAAAACTTCAGTATGTTGGTATATTTCTTCCAGATATACTTCTGCGCTCCCTTCAGTCCTACATTTGCATTTTTTTTTTTTTTTGCTGTTCTCAACAATAAGTTGTGTCCTACAGTGAAAACAGTGCTCAAGAAGTTTGCTTAGAAATCCACTCTTGACAAATGTGATGCTGCGTTTCCATCTCCTCCTCTACCTTTATGTTTTAAATTACATTTTCTTGAGATGCACAACCACAGTACTAATAAAGGATATTGCATTGATTGTGTTCATTAAGTTGCCCTCAAGAACTGTGTTTCGATGTTCTCACTCTGGCAAGGTGATAGACTGCAGATTTCACAATCATTTCTGATCTCAATAAAAGAAAAGATTTCATTGTTTTTTTCATATATACTGATTTTCTACAGCTTTCAGCTAAACACATAAATATTATCATCATTATATACAAGTAACCCGGTCCGTGATTGTCTCTCAATATCCTTGATGTCCTTTTCGCATGATTAAGCATGATATATTCATTTACGTCAGAACAATTACAATGGGTCCTCAGAAATCGTGTATGTTGTACAGATTCCTTCTCACTTGCCATCTTTGTGCAAAGGACTTCACTGCACCTGAGTACAGTCGCCATATGCGGGAGCGAGGGGGTAGGGGGTGTTAACACCATACAAGTTCTATTAATACTATAGGAGATAGAGGGCCGTAGTCTGAAACTGTGGGCAGTCGTTTACCTTGTCCTATCCGTATCTTTTGATAAAGTTAATGTACGAAATGGATAAATGGAGTTCCCCGGGGAACGAGACAGGATTGCCGCAACGTTGTACTGGAATCCCCGGGGAGTTTCATAGCACTCCTTCCCACGCCGCTTTGTCATAATATGGTAGCCTTGTGCAAAGAAAATATGCAGAATTTGAAGGACCCTGTGGTGTGTGTTTTGGGAATTTTATTTTAATGATAGAAGCATCGTGTAAAGAAAACAAATAAGCATTTAATATTTTTATCGTTTTAAATGACTTCAGTGCTTCACTGGAGATGGTTAATTTACGACGAGATAAATGCAAAGATGATATACTGCATCCACTTCTATTTTACATTTCAATATTTCTACCAAGGTGTTTACCAGATATGATGCATGATACTTTTACAAATAGTTTGATTAGTTCATGAAATGATTCCTACAGTAAAGAATGCCTAAACAAACAAATCGTGCACAGCCAGTTAGTTTGAATTACGAAGTCTCATGTTTGCGTTCGGTAAACTTTTACAAGTCCATATTGTTTTTGTTTTGGCTTGGCAGTATATTTTTCTGGCGTATTTTGGTATGATCTGAACGAATTTGACCTTTATTTTAGGTGCTGGTGATCGGTTTTCAAATTAACCCTCCATCTCTAGTGTCTTGGGGACTGGTATATATTCTGGTTTCTGGGTGGGAAACATTGAGCAGAAATATAATCAAAATAGGTTTGATCAGCCAAGGCATATTCGTAGGGTTATAATTGACCGCATGAACCACTTTGAAGCTATGTCTGTCACAGAATTTTCGCTATGGTACAGGTATGGTATACATACTCATACAGAGTATTCAAGAACAAATGCCACTCGTTATTATTAAAATGGGTAAGAATTGCTAACATTAAGAGATTATCTTGTACATCAACCTTAGAAGCTGATATTTTCTTTTCAATAATCTAAATTTAAAACTAATCAGTGTTACCAACTGTTTGTGGTGCCTACACACAAGAAGGAGTGCGCTCTCACCCTTTCAAGATTACCACTAACGTTGAAGTTGTGAGCTCCCACTTCGAGCGGGGTGCGGGAAGGGTAACCCCTAGCCTCAGTTTCAAGACTACGGGCGTTAGGCTTTCGTTCTTTAAATTTAAATGTAACACACACACACACACACACACACACACACACACACACACAGTAAGGTTTAACGGCATTTATAATGCTCTTCAGTATATTGTTATTTTCCTTAAGCAACCAGTCTGGTGCATTTTATTGTCAGAACAAAGTATTGCACTTGGTAAAGTAATATTTTTTTCTTTCAAAAAAATGAAAAAAACATCAATAAACATCGAAGGGCTTAGGTAATTGCAACATCGTCTTCTTAATACTTATATGAACAATACAAATGTAACGTTATATTCCAGAAAACTCTCAGGAATGTCAGCCATAAGACCCTGAAATTATTATAACTGACACCATTCACTTCCTCACGGTTGGGATAGTTGTATTAATTTTAAGCAGATATCGCTAAACAATTCTGTTCTTTTTAATTGTGAGTCTTTTAAGTAAACCTTAAATCGAAAATTGAAATGCAAACATCAAATATTTTACAATAATTTCTAACGCACGTGGCCAAGATGAACTGAGTCTGGCTTTATGTAAAGTTACTGACTGCACTTTGTGATGTGAGGTGCAGGTTGACTATATCTAATTACCATATTTCACAAACGATCAACAAGAGTTAGGTCTTTGCATTCCACTTGATGATTTGCTGCATATGCATGTGGTTGTATGGCATAAATACCTAAATATTAATAATCCTTATCATGCTGTGATGTTTATGTAGCATATTTTTGGGAACGTGTATGTATGAAAAATCACTCCAGCTTTAGTCCAGTGATCACATCTGTCAACTGATGATCCGGAAAATATGAAACAGCAGCATCACTGGCAGCCGTCGCTTGATACAATACTATTGCTTACTATAACTATAACCTAA
Organism: Coenobita brevimanus; assembly: GCF_032717465.1. NCBI lineage: Eukaryota > Metazoa > Arthropoda > Malacostraca > Decapoda > Coenobitidae > Coenobita > Coenobita brevimanus. Next base: position 25,230,657 of record NC_137041.1, read on the forward strand.
AATGCTTTCTCTCCTGAATGCTTGACAGAAAAAAAAAAAAAAAAAACTAATGTGCACTAGATAATGATGCTACCCCAAAAAATGTTCTATGCGAAGGAAGGAAAGACATACTAGTTTTTTGTACCAAAGAACTGCGTGCAATAAGCTGCACAGGGACTAAAAACTGGATCAGCTAAGGTGAAATAAGTACAACCATAAATAAATCCGTTTTGGGATATTCTAGGATTACACTGGCAAATTCATTGGCGGGTGCAAGTAATCCCTACAACGCCTTCCCTCTCCGTTTTGTTCTGACCATATTTTTATTCCTCTATTAGATTAAAAGAATCACTATGCAAAAAAAATCAATACATGTTATGATTATGACCGAGATGCGAAAGCTGCGTGGGTTATGGCTGTGACTTGCATTTATATATTAACTATACATTTCTTCATTCAAGTTATATTTTGATGTTATATACATTAATTTCGTTACTGGGGAATGCAAAAACCAAATGTTAATTTCTCTTTCATGGTGTGAGTTCTTCGGTTGGTATTTTTTGTCAGTCAGTAAGAGCACTGAACACCTTTTCTCACGTTATTCAAATCTTGAGCCTATTCCCTGCTAAAACAACTGGTACAGACTCCACTCCTCTAGTCCCCGTCATTTGCCCAACCAATCTACCTGACTGACTGTCAGTCTCAGCATTGTAAAGAAGCGGGAACAGAATGAATGGAGAGACCATGAATTTTGCCTCCCTTTGTGTTCAGCATCTTGCCTACCCCTAGTCACCTTCGGCATTTCGTTATTTACTGGCTTTCTCTTCCATATATATATATATATATATATATATATATATATATATATATATATATATATATATATATATATATATATATATATCCATTTTGTGTTCCTCATGATTATTTTTTTTCTGGATGCGTTGATCAGGTGTTTGCTGTGAGACAAGTGTGTGAAAAATATTTAGCGAAAGGCAAGGATGTGTTTTGGGCATTTATGGATTTAGAGAAAGCGTATGATAGAATTGATAGGGAGGCTTTGTGGACTGTTTTAAGATTGTATGGACTTGATGGTAGGTTACTAAAAGGGGTGAAAAGTTTTTGTGTAAATAGTAGAGCATGTGTAAGAGTGGGAATGCTGTGAGTGATTGGTTTCCCGTGAGAGTGGGGCTGCGACAGGGATGTGTGATGTCGCCTTGGTTGTTTAATATTTACATGGATGGTGTTGTAAGGGAGGTGAATGCAAGAGTTTTAGGTGGTTTGAGTCAGATAAATGTTGATGGTGGAGATTGGAATCTGAAGCAGTTGCTGTTTCCAGATGATACTGCACTGGTGACTGATTCAGAGGAGAGATTGAGACAGTTGGTAGAGGAGTTTGGAAGGGTGTGTGAAAGGAGGAATTTGAAGGTAAATGAGAATAAGAGTAAAGTGATGAAGTGTACGAGGTTGATAGATGGTAGGGGGATGAATATAGTTTTGAATGGTGAGTTGCTTGAGGAGGTAGATTGTTTTAAATATCTAGGGTCACATGTTGCTGTGGATGGAAGAATAGATGCAGAAGTGAAGTTTAGAATAAATGAAGTAGGAAAGGTGCTGGGAGGAATGAAAAAAGTGTTTAAATGTCGTTCGCTTAGAATGGATGTAAAGAGAAGGCTGTATGAGGGTGTTGTGGTACCGACTGCATTATATGGGGCTGAAACATGGAATATGGGTGTAGCAGAGAGGGAAAGTTTGAATGTAATGGAGATGAGGTGTCTGAGGAGTATGTGTGGAGTGACACGTATGGATCGGGTGCGAAATGATGAAGTGCGAAGGAGAACTGGAGTTGTTCGGGAGATGGCTGGTAGAGTTGAGCAGAGGGTGTTGCGATGGTTTGGGCATATGGAGAGAATGGATAATAAGCGATTGGTGAAAAAGATAACTAGATCTGATGTGAGAGGTGTAAGGCTGAGAGGAAGACCACGAATAGGATGGATGGACAGTGTGAAGAGAGCGCTGGATGCGAGAGGGATGTCTGTTGAGCAAAGAAGAGTGGCTGTGCGTGACAGAAATAAATGGAGAGAAATTGTGAATAAATAAGTGATGACGCAGCCCTGAGGGGATATTCTCCCGCATTTGGTCTGATCAGCTAGTCAGGCCAGGTGTGGATAAGGGGATGGGTCTGTTATGATGTGGCAGGGGTAAATCAGTTCTGCTGTCGGGCCCTGCTGCGGATGTCACTGATTGCATTGCGCAGTTGACCCTTGTGCGGTGTGGTGCGGTGAGGATCTGTTCGTTCTCCCCTTTGGGGCTAAGATGTGAATGAATGTGTTTGAATGGATGAGTAAATGGAGAGTGTGTCGTCCTGTCTCGGCTACCTCCCTTTCCTTGGGGGAAGCAGCCTAGGTATATAGATAGATAGATAGATAGTTCTGTCTTAAGAATCATTAAATTATTTCTATCTCTGTCTATCTATAGCCCTGACGCCCAAATCCCGCAAAGGGTGGCTGCAGACATAACGCCTCCAAGTCGCTCTGTCACCTACCATTTGACTGCTCTCCCCCCAACACACTCCCCCCTCCCTCATATACCTCTCAACTCCATCCCTCAACCTCATCCTCGGTGTCCCCCTCCCTCTCCCTCCCTCCACCTCACCTACATACACCCTCTTAGTCAGTCTTTCTTTCCCCATTCTCTCCACATGTCCAAAACCCCTCAGTATATTTCTCCTAATTCTCTCAATCACATCCACATCCCTGGGGGTAGGGGGGTTTTTCAAGAATACTCCCCCAGTATCCCTGCTTGTCGTAAAAGGCGACTAAAAGGGTTGGCGGAGGGTTAGTGCCCCTCCCCGGAAAACAACTAACTAAAAAAACAAACAATAAGCCTCGGACAAGGACTGACCAAACGATGACAACCCAGGACCGGACAAAGGACTTGAAAATGGCTACGTGGAATGTAAGCGGAGCGAATGATGAGGTGAAAGAGAGAGAGATTATCCAGGTGCTTGAGGGTGCGAAAGTGGATGTATGTGGAATAACTGAAACAAAATGGAAATGAGAAAGTGTGAGAGAATGGAAGTATGGATAGGGTGTATGTGCAGGAGTAGGTGAGAATGAGAGGGCAAAGGAAGGAGTATGTATAGTTGTGAGTAAAAGATGGAAGAAGAGCATAAGACAGTATGGATCAGTTGGGTCAAGGACTGTGTGGGTAAAGTTGAAAGTTGGAATACAAATGTGGGCGATTGTGTGTGTGTGTGTATGCGCCAACGCAAGATCGTGCTAGAAGAGTGAGAGAAGAGTTCTGGACAAATGTAGAAGTGTGCATGGAAAAGTTTGGAAGGAATGAGAGAGTGTTTTTGATTGGTGAGATGAATGGTAAAGTTGGGAATGTGAAAGTGGATGGAATAGTTGGTGAGTGGGGTGTGCCTGCTGAGATAGATGAGAATGGGAGTGCGTTAGTGGACATTTGTGCTGGGAGGGGGTTGGTGATAGCCAATACCCTCTTCAGGCATAAAATGATCCACATGTATACATGGCGAGTGATGAGAAGGGTGGGTGGTGTGTATTGGGACTCCATATTGTAGTTACAAATCATAATAGATAGATAGATAAATAGATAGATAGACAGCTCTATGCGAGCCTGGGAATGGGAAATGAGCTTGCAAATTACACTGAGGAAAGCTGACGACAGTGGCCAGTAAGGAGATGATGCAGTTAGTTGTCAGCAATCCACCGGTGAACAAAGCCTTAGTGACCATACACACTCATATACACATACTCACACACAGGCTTCTAGAACTTTCCACCCACAAGGAACACACGTGATACGTCTCCTGTTACACCAGAATTTAGGAAAGAGAGCTCAGAAGGAGACAGGCCATAGAAGAGGCAGGTAGTGGGGAGAAGGGCTTAGCAACTTGAGAGAGAGAGAGAAGTCAGAAAGAAGCTAGCATTACAACAGACAGGTCGCAGGGAGAAGGGCTTAGCAACTTGAGAGAGAGACAGAGAGAGCGAGACAGAGAGATAGCTAGCGGGACTCTACTTTATACTCCGCTCTGTGTGAGAGACTTGTTAATATTTCCAAGACAAATAAAAATAGTCCCATACTATTCTTTACCTCTCCTGTCACTACATGACAAATGGGAAAGAAGATTATCAACTTACAAAGCTACTCAAATATAGCAACCGCTCGCCCACAAGTCTAATATAGAGAAAACTCCACTACAAGTAACTACAAAGTCTTTTATGACAGGTGAACTGAATGAAAGGAAGGCAATGATTGATTATGTGTGTGTGGATGAAAGGATGCGAAGATGTGTAATGGATGCAAGAGTTTATAGAAGTTGGGGGAGTGGACTTTCTGACCACTACTTGGTAGTGGCCAGAATTAAAATTCAAGTAAGATGGAGGAATAGAAGAAGGGAAAGACGAGAGGAAGGAGTAGTTGCAAGGAGAGTGGAAAGGTTACAAGAGGATGAGAAAAAGGCTGAGTATAAGAGAGAAGTGGAGGAACGATTGGGCAAATATGAATTGGAGCAGATGGGAGACTTGGAAGGTGTCTGTAGGATATTTACAGAAGAAATATGTGCAGCATGTGATGTGGTGTGTGGAAGGAAGAGAAGACGGAGGGGGGTGCAAGGAACAGCGTGGTGGACTGAAGAGGTGAGACAGGCTGTGGCACAAAAGAAGAAAGCATACAATGAATGGATGAGAAATAGGGCTGAGGAAAAATTTGAGAGGCGGAAGAGAGAGTTATATGAAGAAACAAAGAGAGAGGTGAAAAGATTAGTAAGAGAGAGTAAGAAGAGAGTGGATGAGGAATTTGGAAGGAATTTGAGTGTAAAGTGGAGGGACTGTAAGAAAATGTTCTGGAAAGAGGTGAAAAGAGTAAGACAGGGTGGAAGTGAGGTTAGCAGGGGAGTGAAAGATAAAAATAGTAGATTACTAGTGGAGAAGGGAGAAAAAGTGAGCAGATGGAGGGACCACTTTAAGGAATTGTTGAACATAGAGGATGGAAGTAATGCGAGTATAAGTGGCTGGGGAATGGCTGGGAGAAGGAGAGAGGTGAGAAGACAGGAAGAAATCAGTAGGATAGAAGTTGTGGAAGCAATGAAGAAAGTTAAATCGGGGAAAGCCCCAGGAATTGATGGAGTGTGTGGTGAAATGCTGAAGCCTGGGGGAGAGATAGTAGTAGAATGGATGTGGAAGATGTGCAGATTGGCCTGGGAGGAAGGTAGAGTCCCGGAGGATTGGAAGTCAGGTATAATTATTCCCTTGTACAAAGGAAAAGGGGAAAAAGAAGTGTGTGGTAATTATAGGGGCATCTGTCTTCTTAGTATAATAGGAAAAGTGTATGGTAGGATACTTACTGACAGAGTTAGAGAAAGAACAGAGAAATTAGTTGGAGAAGAACAGGGAGGCTTTAGGAAGGGAAGAGGTTGTGTAGATCAGATATTCATTCTTAGATCTTTAGTGGAAAAGTTTCTAGAGAAGGGAAAGAAGTTGTATGCGGCTGTCATGGATTTGGAGAAAGCATATGACAGGGTGGATAGACAAGGAGTGTGGTAAGTGTTAAGAATATATGGAGTAGATGGGACGTTGTTGAATGCTGTGAAGAGTATGTACGATGGTGCGAAGGCTGCAGTGTGTGTGGATGGTGAACTAAGTGAACTTTTCTCTTTGAAGGTTGGGTTGAAACAGGGATGTGTCATGTCTCCATGGTTGTTCAATCTGTACATGGATTGGGTAATAAAAGAGGTACAAGGTAGGGTAGTGGATGTTGGAGTGGCCCTGGTGAGAGAGGATAGTGTTTGGAAACTCCCTGTACTGTTGTTTGCAGATGATACTGTGTTGTTGAGTGAAGACGAAGGGGAGCTGCAAGGCTTGGTGGATGAGTTTGGGAGAGTGTGCAAGAAACAGAATCTAAATGTGAATGTAACGAAGAGTAAAGTGATGGTCTTTGAGAGAGGTGAAGTCAGGGAATGGACAGCGAGGTTGGATGGTGAGGAATTGGAAAATGTGAGTACGTTTAAGTACTTGGGTAGTGTGATGAGTAAGGATGGAGGTTTGGAGGGTGAAGTGCTTGAAAGGGTACAGCAGGGAAGAAAGGTTGCTGGTTCTTTGAAAGCAGTGATAAGAAACAGGGAAGTGAGCATGGAAGTGAAAAAAGTTACTACATGACAGTATTGTGATACCAACTCTAACGTATGGAAGTGAAGCTTGGACGTTGTTGGAAGGACACAAGTCAAGAGTGAGAGCAGTGGAAATGAGTTATTTAAGACGAGCCTGTGGAGTCACATGGAGAGACAGGCTGACGAATGTGGATATAAAGGAGTGTTGTGGTGTGGATGTGGATGTGATAGGAAGTGTCATGAGGAACACACTGAGGTGGTTTGGCCATGTGGAGAGGATGGAGGGTGAAAGACTGACGAAGAGAGTGTATGTGAGTGAGGTGGACGGGGGAAGAGGGAGGGGGAGGCCGAGGATGAGATGGAGGGATGGGGTGGAGAGGTATATGAGAGTGGGGTGTGTGAGTTGGGAGCAGGGCAGTGAAATGGCGGGGGACAGGGCGACTTGGAGGCGATTTGTTTGTGGCCACCCCAAACGGGATTGAGGCGTCTGGCAATAGATAGATAGATAGACATCCACAATCTCCCCACAACGTTCTTTCATTTCTTCATTCGTCAACCTGTCCCTCCACGTCACTCCACATGCTCCTCTCAGGTACCGATAACTAATTTCCACTGCTCTCACTCTTGACTTGTTCCCCTCTAGCAAGGTCCACGCTTCGCTTTCATACGTCAGGGTAGGTATCACAACACTATCGTGTAGTGACTTCATAACTTCCATATTCATCTCCCTATTTTTCATCACTGCTTTCAGTGGACCAACAACCTTCCTTCCCTGCTGTACCCTTTCAAGTACTTCATCCCCAAAACTTCCATTCTTACTCATCACACTACCCAAGTACTTGAATGCACTCATATTCTCCATATCCTCACCATCCAACCTCACTGTGCATTCTGTGACTTCATTCCTCTCGAACACCATAACTTTACTCTTGTTTACTCTACACGAAGTTTCAGATTCCTCTTCTTACACACTGTCCCAAATTCATTCCCCAAACCTTGCAACTCCCATTCATCTTCACTCAGCAATACTGTATCGTCAGCAAACAGCAACACCGGAATCTTCCACACCTCACCCTCATTCATTAGAGCCACCCCCATATCCACTGCCCTACCTTGCACCTCCTTTACAACCCCATCCATGAATATATTAAACAGCCATGGAGACCTCAAAAATACCAAATATCATCATCATCAGCAACAGCAGCAGCAGCAGCAGCATGAGGGGTAAGAAGATAGTGATACCATTTTCTTATGTATTCCTTGCTAAATGACATTAAAAAGAAGAAAAATCTTAACCAACTGCATTATCACGGTATCAAAGCTCCAGACATGGGGTAATTATCTATGCCCCTGACATGGGGTAATCGTAATCAGCAATCATAGTCGATTACAACCGATTATATAATTTCGTGCAAGAGTAATACATCATCGATTACACTGATACTGTTTGCAAAGTGCAATCGTAATCGATTTCATTCCCTAAGTAATCATAATTATGATCGTTCTCACGGTTATACCACACCTGCCTCTCGTAAATAATTTGCATTATAGTATATACCGGTATCTATATTAAGTAGAATTTCAACCACTGTTTCAAACCAAAAAACTGATCTTAACTGTGCGTGTTCTTATTGGCGTTAGGTTAACCAATCAAACATTTTCTTTTATATACCACACGGATTTTGGGAACATGATGCTATTATTATTCCTGACACTCAAGACCTCAGGCTAATTTGCGCAGCATAAGAATGTGTTGTTTTGTTGTTGTTGTTGTTAGGAGAAAATTTGAAATAATCCTTAAATTCAGTCATATCATTAATCCTATGGCACTCATTTTCACAGGATATACTCCCATGACTTTCCCCCACCTTCACAGCAGTTCCATCTCATTCTATAGGTATTTTTGTGTCCCACACCCATTGCTTTACCACTGTGAACCTCTCATTCTTGGAGAATAGTTTGAAACTTCTTTGCACTCGAAACATTAAGTCTACAACACCTACTTTTCAAAGGGTATATTTTCCAGGCCAAGGCATGTGCCCACCAATATCTCAGCCCATCCCACCCATTCTTAGCCTGACGATGTCCGTTTCTTCATCACATCTTTGACAGTTACCTAGAGCGACCCCATTAAAACCAAAGGACACACTTGTTTTACCAAATTCACCAATCATTCTGCGTTCTTGACGAATGCATGAGATGCTTTAAATTTACTCTCGTATACTCGTATCTGTCCAGTGAACAACATGGGACTTAATGCGATATTCCAGAACATTATCAATAACGCTATCATTGTTAATTTCGGTAAAGAGGGCTTGAATTTACAGAAATACAAGTTTTGAGGGACTGCAGGGCTACTTTGATGGCAATAAAGTATTCAGAGGTTCAAGATGATTATTTTTTATTGGAATTTTAATTATTCTTGCGACTGTACATAAAACGGAATACAGATGAAGTTCACGGACAGAAGAAATTACAATAAAGTAGTTGCACGATCGTACACTCAAAATGCAATATCCGCTCCCTGGAGCTTGGTTAAGGACTGAACATCTAACTTTGCCCTACGATTTTGATTTTCCACCGAAATATCAATATCGAATTAGTTCATCCCAGCCTGATCCTTAAACCTTCCAGCAAGTTTTCTCCTAATCGGTTGTAAATTTTGGGTATCCCTTGCCTTGTGATCTTGACCTTTGAGGTATTGTTCTCTGAATCGAATTTCTTCACCCCCGACGTACCCCTAATACTTCCACTAGTTTGTCCCAGATCGAAGTAGAACTTACTGAGTTGTACGATTCAACATTGTACTGTGACCTTGACCTTTGAGTAACTGTTCTCAAAATTGAATCCTTTTAGCTTTATCTTAGTTTCAGCCTTTTAGGTTTAATTCAGTTTCATCACTTCTACGAAGTTTGTTCTAAGTGGGGCAAAATCTCTTTAAGTTGCCATTGTGCAGTATTATTATTATTATTGATTTTTTCTCTTTGGAGGTTGGGTTGAAACAGGGATGTGTCCTGTCTCCATGGTTGTTCAATCTGTTCATGGATGGGGTAATAAAAGAAGTACAAGGTAGGGTAGTGGATGTTGGAGTGGCCCTGGCGAGAGAGGATAGTGTTTGGAAACTCCCTGTACTGTTGTTTGCAGATGATACTGTGTTGTTGAATGAAGATGAAGGGGAGCTGCAAGGCTTGGTGGATGAGTCTGGGATAGTGTGCAAGAAACGGAATCTAAAGGTGAATGTAGGGAAGAGTAAAGTGATGGTCTTTGAGAGAGGTGGTCAGTGAATGTATTGAGAGTTTGGATGGTGAGGAATTGGAAAATGTGAGTACGTTTAAGTACTTGGGTAGTGTGATGAGTAAGGATGGAGGTTTGGAGGGTGAAGTGCTTGAAAGGGTACAGCAGGGAAGAAAGGTTGCAGGTTCCTTGAAAGCAGTGATAAGAAACAGAGAAGTGAGCATGAAAGTGAAAAAGTTACTACATGACAGTATTGTGATACCAACTCTAACGTATGGAAGTGAAGCTTGGACATTGTTGGAAGGACACAAGTCAAGAGCGAAAGCAGTGGAAATGAGTTATTTAAGAGTAGCCTGTGGAGTCACATGGAGAGACAGGCTGACGAATAAGGATATAAAGGAGCGTTGTGGTGTGGATGTGGATGTGATAGGAAGTGTTATGAGGAACACACTGAGGTGGTTTGGCCATGTGGAGAGGATGGAGGGTGAAAGACTGACGAAGAGAGTGTATGTGAGTGAGGTGGAGGGGGGAAGAAGGAGGGGGAGGCCGAGGATGAGATGGAGGGATGGGGTGGAGAGGTATATGAGAGAGGGGTGTGTGAGTTGGGAGCAGGGCAGTGAAATGGCGGGGGACAGGACGACGTGGAGGCGATTTGTTTGTGGCCACCCCAAACGGGATTGAGGCGTCTGACAAGAGATCGATAGATTATTAGTTTTTTTTTTTATTGCTGACCCTCAACCTTTGCGTGAGGATTGGTCCAGTTCAGAACAAAGCTTCTTAAGGTGTTTTATTCAGACAGTGACTCATATCCTAGTCGAAATTTGACTTTCAGTGTAACATTAACCTTAGACTGATTGTTCTTAATATGGAATCCCACCATTGCTGCCCTGCCTTCAACCCTTCCCATTAGTTTGGTCTAAATCCGATCAAAAGTTTCTAGAGAAGGGAAAGAAGTTGTCTGCGGCCTTCATGATTTAGGTGAAAGCATATGACAGGGTGGACAGACAGGGATTGTGGAAAGTATTAAGAGTATATTGCGTAAATTGGAAGTTGCTGAATGCCGTGATGAGTTTGAGGGTGCTAAGGCTGCATTGCGCGTGGATAGTGAACTGAGTGAATTTTTCTGTTTGAAGGTTGGATTGAAACAGGGATGTTATGTCTCCCTGGTTATTTTGTTTGTATATGGATGAGGCTATAGAAGAAATACAAGGTAGGGCAGTGGGTGTTGGAACGGCCCTAATGACAGAGGCCAGTGTATGGAAACTCTCTGTTCTGTTGTTTGTAGATGATACTGTGTTGTTAAATGAAGGCGAAGGGGAGCTGCAGGGCTTGGAGAATGAGTCTGGGAGAGTGTGTAAGAAACGGAATCTAAAGGAGAATGTAGGGAAGAGTAATGTTATGGTCTTTGAGAGAAGTGAAGTCACTGAATGTACAGCGAGATTGAATGACAAGGAAAATATGAGTGCGTTTAAGTACTTGGGTAGTGTGATGAGTAAGGATGGAAGTTTTGAGGGTGAAGTGCTTGAAATGGTACAGGAAGGAAGGTTGCTGTTTTCTAGAAAGCAGCGATAAGAAACAGGGAAGTGATATAGAAGTGAAAAAGTTACTGCTTCACAGTACTGTGATACCGACTCTAATGTATGGAAGGGAAGCTTGGACCTTGTTGGAGTGACACAAGTCTAGAGCGAAAGCAGTGGAAATGAGTTATTTGAGAGGAGCACGTGAAGTCACATGGAGAGACAGACTTACAAATGAGGAAGTGAAGGAACGTTGTGGTGTGGACGTGGATGTGATAGGAAGCGTTAGAAGAAACACACCGAGGTGGTCTGGCCATGTAGAGAGGATGACGAGCAAGCGACTGGAGAGAAGTGTGTATGTGATTGAGGTGGAAGAGGGGAGAGGGAGAGGGAGGCCACGGATGAGACGAAGGGATGGAGGGATGGAGTGGAGAGGTATATGAGAGAGGGGGGTGTGAGCTGGGAGCAGGACAATGAAATGGCGTGGGACAGGACGACATGGAGGCGATTTGTTTGTAGCCACTCCATACTGGACTAAGGCGTCTGACAATACACAGATAGACACACACACACACACACACACACACACACACACACACACACACACACACACACACACACACACACACACACACACACACACAAACACACGCTAAAATAATACACCTTCCGATTTAATGCATAGATGGATTTAATACTGAACTGCAAAGTTTACTTCCTAAGACCGTGACTAACAACCCAGAATGGATGACGCAAGAGGTATATAGAGTCTGGCAGTAGATAGGTAGTTTTGCACTGCAATAGTAGTGTGCACTATAACGGAACGATATTAGCGAACTTAATAAATTTCATTATGCTGTCGGACCATAAGCTACAGCGCAAAAGGAGTTCAATTAAAACCAGTTTACCTTCAAAACTAAGTTCTTTCTTTCCTTTTAGATTAGGCCTATATATGTCGGAAAAAATATGACTGTTATAACAATAACAAGGCATATAATCGCAATAATCGATTAGATTCGAATTCTGTCTCATCGTTATCGTAATAATAACTTTAATTTACTCCCTTAAAACCTCTGAGTGTTCAAAGTGTTGCAGCTCTCTCTCTCTCTCTCTCTCTCTCCGTCTTGTTTTCCTCCCTGCTTCATTACTCTCTCCCTGCGTCCTGCTGTTCTCAAGGCTTCTATCGTAATCATTCGAGAAGAAAAATGCCGAGTACATGTTATGCCCTGAAACAAGGGACACATCGTTGAGGGATGGGAGAGGACAGAAGGAGAAATGGAAACAAGTCGGAGAGTGTTGCATCCTACTCTAGGCTTAGTAGAAGAAGAAGAAGGAGAAGAAGAAGAAGAAGAAGAAGAAGAAGAAGAAGAAGAGGAGGAGGAGGAGGAGGAGGAGGAGGAGGAGAATTTATGATACCTTTTCTGTTTATATGCTGTTTAATTTGTGTATCTATGCACAATTTTTTTATTTACATGACCACTACTTTCTCATACATCAGCAGGTCATTAAAATATTCTATGTTTCCAATGTATGCTCAACATAATGACTGTATGCTCTTGTATCGCGCCCACTGCATGTCTGTTCCACCCCTTCGTGTACATTCATTTGCTTTGGCTTCTCTTCTGTTCCAGTTCCTACTTTCCCTCCACTACATACTCTGATTCATCCTCTTACTGCTCGTTTTCTTCCATACTCTTTATAAGCTCTGTCTCCTCCATAGATCTCCATTCGTTCTTTTTTCCAGCCACTTTTTTCTCCTCACTCACTTTCTTTTATCTGTCTTTTCTTATGCTGTGTATTTGTTCCCTGTTTTGATGCCAGATTCAATTCACTTTGTTTTCTGGATAACATCTATCTATCTATCTATCTATAGCCCGACGCCCTAATCCCGCAAAGGGTGGCCGCAGACAAAACGCCTCCAAGTCACTCTGTCACCCACCATTTGACTACCCTCCCCCCAACTCACCCCCCCCTCCCACATATACCTCTCAACTCCATCCCTCTACCTCATCCTCGGTCTACCCCTCCCTCTCCCTCCCTCCACCTCACCTACATACACCCTCTTAGTCAATCTTTCATTCTCCATTCTCTCCACATGTCCAAACCACCTCAGTGTAT
>NC_137041.1:25253637-25265921 GCF_032717465.1 Coenobita brevimanus
TGCACTACCGTTTGAAATAGTGTGTGCCAAAACTATTCATAAATTTTAGGATATGAATTATAAAAAAGAGTGAAAAGCTTTTATGTAAATAGTAGAGCGTGTGTAAGAGTGGGAAATACTGTGAATGATTGGTTTCCCATGAGCGTGGAGCTGTGGCAGGGATGTGTGATGTCGCCTTTGTTGTTTAATAGTTATATGGATGGTGTTGTAGGGAAGGTGAATTAGGTGGAGGTCATTGAGTCTGATGAATGCTGATGGTAGAGAGTGGAATCTGCATCAGCTGCTGTTTTTTAATGATACTGTACTGGTGGCTGATTCAGAGGAGAGATTGAGACAGTTGGTAGAGGAGTTTGGAAGGAAGTGTGAAAGGAGGAAATTGAGGGTAAATTAGAGTAAGAGTAAAGTGATGAAGTGTACGAGGTTGGTAGATGGTAGAAGGATGAATAAAATTTTGAATGGTGAGTTGCTTGAGGGGGTAGTGTGTTTTAAGTATTTAGGGTCACACGTTGCTGTGGATGGATGAATAGATGTAGAAGTGAAGTTCTGAAGTAGAAAAGGTGCTGGGAGGAATGAAAAAAGTGATTAGATGTCATTCGCTTAGATTGGCTGTAAAGAGAAGGCTGTAAGATGGTGACATGGTACCGACTGCGTTATATGGGGCTGAAATGTGAAATATGGGTGTAGCAGAGAGGAAAAGTTTGAATGTAATGGAGATGAAGTGTCTCAGGAGTATGCGTGGAGTGACGCGTATGGATCGAGTGAGAAGTAATGAAGTGCGAAGGAGATCGGAAGTTGTGCGGGAGATGGCTGATCGAGTTGAGCAGAGGGTGTTGCAATGGTTTGGGCATATGGAGAGAATGGATAATGAGCAATTGGTGAAAAAGATAACTGGATCGGATGTGAGAGGTATAAGGCTGAGAGGAAGACAACGAATAGGATGGATGGACGGTGTGAAGAGAGTGTTGGATGGGAAAGGGATGTCTGTTGAGCAAGGAAGAGTGGCTGGACGTGATAGGAATGACTGGAGAGCAATTGTGAGTGAATAAATGATGACGCAGCCCTGAGGGGATATTCTCCCGCTTTTAGTCTAGTCAGCTGATCAGGTCAGGTGCGAGTAAGGGAATGGGTCCATTATGATGTGGCAGAGGTAAACCAGCTCTGCTGTCGGGCTCTGCTGCGGATGTCGCTGATTGCACTGCACAGTTGACCTTCGTGCGGTGTGGCGCAGTGAGGATCTGTCCCCTCTCCCCTTGGGGCTAAGATGCGAATCAATATGTGTGTGGATGAGGAAATTGGGAGTGTGTCGTCCTGTCTCGGCTACTTCCCTTTCATTGGGGGAAGCAGACTAGGTATATAGATAGAGATGATAAAAATGGTTTAATACACGGGACAGTACGAGCTTGACTTATTCCTGTAAGATACAATTAGGTAAGAACAATTAGACAAGAACACACACACACACACACACACACACACACACACACACACACAAACAGTCTTGTTTAACACACACACACACTCCATCAAGATGTTCTTCTAGGGTCAACATGGTGAGAATGTGTAATGGCATGTACACAAGATGATGGCCAAGCCACGCTTTTGTGAACTCGACCAGTCTTGTCTGAAGTGGTTTCGACCACAGCGTGGCAGTGGCGTGATAGTGCGTCCTGTCGAGGTGAAAGCTCCAGACACCAAGTTCACTGAGCAACTGGGGATCACTGATTTCAAGGCGTCTGAAGGTTGGCTGACTCAGTTCCAAATTCGACATGGGCTGTCCAACAAGAATGACCTATGGTAAAGCTTTGGATGCTGACACTGAAGGAATTAACGAGTTTTGCACCAAACTGATTTACGAAGAAGGTTACTGTATGTCTCAATCAAATTTATAATGCTGATGAACTGGTCTGTTCTTCAGATCAGTGCCAACTAATACCTTGACTGACGAGAAGAAGTCGTTATCTAGTCACAAGGCATGTAAACAGTGTGTCTCTGTTTTGTGTTGTTCCAATGCAACAGACTCCCATTGTCCGAAATCTGTTGTAGTAGGGTACGCCAAACAGCCACATTGTCTTCATGCTGCAGTTCGTTAATGTCTGTATTTTACTGGGCCAACAAAAATAGCGAAATATATGCTGAAGTGAAGTATGATTAAAAGAGCGGATAGCACAGGATACAGATCCAATTACTGAGTTTAGGGATTGAGTTTTGTGCTTGTCAGTGGTGAAATGGGATGAGGCGGGTACAGACAGGCGAGGGAGGAATAGAAGGCACGAGGAGAGGGGGGGGGGGGCATACGTAGCGAAGAGCTTAATGGGTAAAGTTTTCAGCTTAACTACATACTTCTTTCCGAAAAGTTCAAATGAAAGCACACACACACACACACACACACACACACACACACACACACACACACAAAACCCTTGAACGCAGAGAGAATTGAAATAAGGCGAAAAAAATACTCTTAACCCGACAGTAATATTGTATGACCAACAGTACAGCCTCAGCATACCCTGTTAACATTTTCTGTTTCACCACAGTGCCATTTTGATCAAATCACTTCCCTTGTTGTTACTAAGTGCATGTGGAGGTGTATATAGTACGAAATAAAACGGAAAAAGAAGGAATAATAAGAAAATGGAACTCAACAGAAGATGAGAGGCGGAAAATTGCAACAACAAAAAATTAGAAATGAAAAAGAGAGAAAAAGAGCATGAACAAGCAGTGAGTAAAACGACGTTATCCTGAGGAAAACAGAATGACATCGAAAATAAAAAAAGGCAAGGCCGTCTCCCGTCTAAGAGGAATGGCGAGGTCGTCTAAAGCAGGATTTAAGCAGAACTAGAATGAGAGAGGTTTATGACTAAGCACACCGTGGTGAAAGGTACAAGCTCAAGATTAAAAATTGCCAGCATGTATGAAAATTTTACTGACGCGATCTGTGTTACCAGGAAACGCACCGCGATTACTATAAAGGAATGACAGGGTTTAAAAATGTGTCCCGTACATGCAGTAAGGTACTGGAGGGCGCCCAATAAAACACTCACGATGCCAAGCTTTAAACATACAGACCAAAAGACCTTCCCTGTTAAAGTGCAAAGGTGCTCGCAAAACCTCACTATCTTTCGTACAAGTCGCGAATTCGGATAGGGAAAATATCTTTTTTTATTTCTTTCTTTTTCAATTATTAGTAGTATGTCCTTTCTCTGTCACATTAACATCATTCCAGTTTATAATTCATATCCACTCATCTTCTTCGTTTGGCGTATATAAATAATCTTTAATAGTGCCAATTTCCCCGATGCTGTTTTCTTTTTTCACCTCAGTGCCACATTGATTTTGTTGCCTAGTGCTAGACTGTTCATTCATTCACTCATTCAGTTGTTTTCATTCTTCATCAGATATACATCCAAAACGAAAGGGCGAACGATTATTAACAATCACGGATGTTTCTTTTCATACACTGATCAGAAGTTGAGCTACTGTACGTGAATTACAGCCTATAAACATTCTAAAGTACTCAGACTTCTCTCGAAATATGTTAAGCCCCAAGGATACACCTTGCCTCGTTTTTCGTTAGCTGGATCAACAGTGGCGGCAGCAATTGTCATAGAGATGCTGTCGGGCCCTGCTGCGGATGTCACTGATTGCATTGCGCAGTTGACCCTTGTGCGGTGTGGTGCAGTGAGGATCTGTCCGTTCTCCCCTTTGGGGCTAAGATGCGAATGAATGTGTTTGAATGGATGAGTAAATGGGGAGTGTGTCGTCCTGTCTCGGCTACCTCCCTTTCCTTGGGGGAAGCAGCCTAGGTATATAGATAGATAGATAGATGGACATCGCAACAATTATTGTTTTTGAGTAAAATGCTGGGGAGAGAGAGAGAGAGAGAGAGAGAGAGAGAGAGAGAGAGAGAGAGAGAGAGAGAGAGCAATTAGGTTAAATGAACCATGAAGTTACCTGCATTGCAGAAATACGAGTAGGTGACATCTCTCTCTCTCTCTCTCTCTCTCTCTCATATTCCGTCGAATCAGAGATCAGTCCAGCAGACTTTCACAAATTTTTCTAAATGTAATCCTTACACCATCGCACTTCCTGCCCTCAACCTGTGCTTTTCACCCTGTCGTGTTTACACCTTCGCATTTTCCACGTCTTAAGGAAAAAAAAAAAAACATAGGTAAAGCAAATTCCCCATCATCGCTACCTGAATTGATGTCAACAACCACTCTCTCTCCCCCCCCCCTCTCTCTCTCTCTCTCTCTCTCTACCTTGTTTTCCTTGCTGTGTGAGTGAGTGTGTGTGTGTGTGTGTGTGTGTGTGGGTGTGTGTGGGTGTTTATGTGTGGGTGTCATTCAGACTGTGCCTGTCCCATGCTATGTCACTCACTCACTTGATCAGTCTCTTACTTGCTGTAATCAATGAATTCCATTATCGTTTTAAAGAAAGGGGTCCTGGCGTTTAGGGGCATTTGTTGAGGGATGGGAGGCATACATACAGACTAACATACAGGCACATAGAAATACAATATACAAGAGGACTAATGAAGAGAAGGGTAAATAAAGGAGGTGCAGAGGTGGAAGGAAAGGGCAGGTGGAGACAAGGACAAGCGTAAGGAGGAGGACAAAGACAAACAGAAGAGAATGACAAGTGGAAGAGAGGGTCAAGTGACAAAAAAGAGGTGGAAGACAAGAACAGGTGGAAGACAAGGACAGGTGGAAGGGAATGACGAGTGAAAAGAATGACCGGTGAAAAGGCAAGGCAAATGAAAAAGTAAAAGGACAGGCGGAAGGGAAGGGCAAGTGGAAGAGAAAGACAACTGGAAAATGATAGCAAGTGCAAAGGAAGGACATGCATAAGAGAATGGCAGAGAGATGAGAAGAGTAAGCGGAATAGAAAAACAAGTGGAAGATGAAGCGTTGAAGAGTACGGTACTGTATAAACGACCAAGTGTAGCTGTCGCGATAAACTGTGCTTGTGTTGAGATGGTGCTGAGCTGTGTGGTTCTGGAGGCCTGGTTTGTCTTAGTCTTGTCCTCTTAACTGTTTGTCTTGCTTACAAGGTGATGAATAATGATGGAGGATCAGGCAGCAGAAGGAGAGAAGGTAGGTTGAAGGCGGAAAAGTATGGTGAGGATTGAAAGAGAGGGAAAACAGAAGAAAGACATAGAGTGGGATGACCTGAGAAAGGGGAAGAGTGAAAGGGAGAGAGGGAAGGGGAAAGGGGGAGAAGGTAAGGGAGACAGGGGAAGGGGAAGAGAGAGAAGACTAGGTAGAGGGAAGGGGAGAAAGAGGGAGAAGGTTGGGAAAGAGGATGAGGAATAAGAAAAAAATATTGGGAAGGAAAAGGCTGATACGAGGGGGAATGAATGATGACAGATGGAAGAGAGATTTGGAAAATAGTGCTAAGGAAGAGAAGGACGTAGGTTGCTGGTTTTTAACATAGTCATGGGTTAACTGGAATAGAAATCTAGGTCCTGGTTACAAAAGCATTAATGCTACCCTTGGTAACATTTTGTCTTATAATTCATTCAGTGCCAAATAATATCACCTGGTTTTATCTGCAATAGAACTCTTTCGACCATGAAAGGGTTAAAAAGGATCGTGCAATTAATTGTAAGAAAGGAGGTAATGAGAGGCTAGACAGACGAATATAAGTGATTTTACATCAATTTGAAATCAAGAGGAATGATCTACAGAAGAGTGTAAAATGGAAAGCATACGAAATAAAAAAGAAACAACTTAGAGAAGTAAGGCCATGCAAAAGACTAAATATCGAGAAACAAAAATGTAGAAGAAAAGCGAACAAGAAGGATTAAGTATTTATTTTGAGAAATATACTAATGAACTGCTGTCGTCGAATGAGAACTAAGCTGTAAATTGGAAGAAAGATGAGGAGATGAATGGATAGGGAGCAAGAACATTGTATCATTGAAGTAATATCGCCACTTATCATGGGTGAAACTGGAAAGTCGCCAATTGTCACAAAGGGGATCGACTTATGAAATAGTATTAAGTTTTTACTTTATTCTGGCTTACTTCGCTGATTCTCAAAAGACGAAAAAATAATAAACTTTCTCTTCAGAACAGTACACAGTGAGATATAATCACTCATGAATGCCAAATTTGTACTGTCGGCCTCTGAGAGAATGACCCTTGCCCCCTAACAATTAATAAATTAATCCTGGAACTTAATGATATTAACCCAGATTCTTGCTTCCTCATCTCTTAGCTTGCTCAAACAGTTTTGCTGTGAACTGATATGAAGAAAAGTTTGTGAAAACTGGGAACAAGCAAAGAATGCTAAGTATGAACAATATGGAGAAATGAAACACGACTTTTACATTTAATCGAGCTCAAAATAAAAAGCTGTGAATTTGTTAATTAGAGCAAAATTAAATCTTACGCCAAAGGAGAACTAAAGCAAGTAAATTTACTCACTCACGCAGTCAAGCTAATACTCTTACACCTAGAGAACAGAAAAGAAATACCTCAAGCAAGTAAATTCACTCACTCAGGGCTCTGTCCTATCACCAACTCTCTTCCTTTTATTCATCATTGACCTTCTAAGCTGTACATCTAACCCTATCCACTCATGCACTGATGACTTCACCGTTCACCTATCCATTCGGTTCCCGCAACGTCCATCTCAGCAGTTACTTCAGCAAACAAGTGATGAGGCTATGGCACACCTTATGTCTGACTTGGCTCGTATCTCTGACTGGGGTAAAAATAATCTGGTTGTTTTTAATGCATCAAACACTCAGTTTTTACACCTATCAACTCCCCTGTGGCAGGGGAGGGGGGGACACAATCTGGCCACAATATGGGGTGGTACTACCACTCTGCTGCTAGGTTGTTAGGAAGAATTCTTCCACAGTATTCCCTGCGTGTGGTAAAAGGTGACGGAAAAGGGCGGGGTGAGGGGACTAGGGACCCCCTCCTCTGTTTTTTAGTTCCTAAAAAGAGACAGGCCAGAGAAAGGGATGGGGGATTGAGTTATCCCCGTACCCTGAAGATTGGGTCTATGAATGTGCGTGGATGTAGTACAATTGAGGCTAAAAGGGAGGAGACTGGGAGAATGTTTGTGTGAAGAAAGTTGGATGTGTTAGCTGTGAGTGAAACGAAGATGAAAGGGAAGGATGAGTCTGTGTTTGGAAGTGTGTCAGGTGTTGACAGAGGAAGGGCAAGAAAAGGTGTGGCCTTGTTAGTGAGTCCGGAAGTACAGCAGTGTGTGACTGAATGGAAGGAGGTGTCATCGAGACTGATGTGGGTGAAAGCGAAATTTGAACGTGAGTTGTGGGTGTTTGTGAGTGCATATGGGCCTGGTAGTGAAAGGGATGAAGAAGACAGGGAGTCTTTCTGGAATGATGTTGATGAGTGTCTGCAGAGTTTTGGAGCGAATGTGAATGTGGTAATGATGGGAGATCTGAATGCTAGAGTGGGAAATGTAGCAGTTGAAGGTGTAGTTGGTATGCATGGTGTGCCTGGAAGAAATGAAAATGGGGAACGAATGATAGGGATGTGTGTTGAGCGAGAGATGGTGATTGGAAATACGCTGTTTGAGAAGAAAGATATTTATAAGTATACATGGGTGAGACAGGAGGGTGGAAGGGTTGTTGATAGAGCTTTGATGGACTATGTGGTTGTGTCTAGGAATGTAATAGGAAGATTGTTGGATGTGAGAGTTCTGAGAGGGGAGGGTGGAGGTATGTCTGACCACTACCTGGTGGAGGGAAAGTTAAGAGTAGGTAAGAGATGGGTGAGAGCTAGGAGGGTTAGGTGTGGCAGGGAGGTTTTGAAAGTGAGTGAGTTGGATAAAGAGAGAAAAAGATAGAGTATCAGGAGAAATTGAAAGATGAGTGGAACGCAGTGAAAGATCAGGAAAATGGCAGTGTGGAGGAGGAATGGCAGTTGTTTAAGAGTGCTGTGGTGGGGCATGCAGAAGAGGTGTGTGGTGTGAGACGTGTGGGTGGTGGTGTAAGAAAAGGAAGTGAATGGTGGTGCGAGGAAGTAAGTATGGCTGTGGCTGAGAAGAGACGTGCATATGAAGTGTGGCTGCAGAGGAAGGATGAGGTGTCATATGAGAGGTATAAGGAAAAGAGGAATAGGGTGGGAAGGGCTGTGCATGATGCTAAAGTGGCAGCAGATGAGAGGTGGGGTAGGCGGCTGACTGAGAATTTTCAACAGAATAAGAAAATGTTCTGGAAGGAGGTGAAAAGGGTGCGAAAGGGAGAGTCTGGGAAGGAAGAGCGAGTAAAAGCAGAGGATGGAAGGATGTTAATTGAGATGGATGCAGTAAGGAAGAGATGGGCAGAGTATTTTGAAAGATTGTTAAATGTAGAGGAGGAAAGGGTGGCTGAGATTGTGGCGGATGGAAGGGTGCAAGGAATAAATGTGTTGGGAGAGTTGAATGATTCTTTGATCACGAAGGAGGAAGTGGAGAAGGCAGTAAAGGAGATGAAAACAGGAAAGCTGCAGGTATGGATGGGTGTGCTGTGGAATGCCTGAAGGGTGGTGGAGTGACTATTGTTGACTGGTTAGTAAGATTGTTGAATGTGTGCTTTGTGAAAGGTATGGTGCCAATTGACTGGGCAAGTGCTTGTGTGGTCCCGTTGTATAAAGGCAAGGGTGATAAGTATGAATGTACTAGCTTTAGGGGTATAAGTCTGTTGAGTGTTGTAGGTAAGGTGTATGGTAGAGTGTTAATTATGAGAGTTAGAGAGGGTACAGAGGGAGTGATTGGTGATGAGCAGTGTGGCTTTAGGAGAGGGAGGGGATGCGTGGATCAGGTGTTTGCTGTGAGACAAGTGTGTGAAAAGTATTTAGTGAAAGGCAAGGATGTGTTTTGGGCATTCATGGATTTAGAGAAAGCGTATGATAGAATTGATAGGGAGGCTTTGTGGACTGTTTTAAGATTGTATGGACTTGATGGTAGGTTACTAAAAGGGGTGAAAAGTTTTTATGTAAATAGTAAAGCGTGTGTAAGAGTGGGAAATGCTGTGAGTGATTGGTTTCCCGTGAGAGTGGGGCTGCGACAGGGATGTGTGATGTCGCCTTGGTTGTTTAATATTTATATGGATGGTGTTGTAAGGGAGGTGAATGCAAGAGTTTTAGGTGGAGGTCTGAGTCTGGTGAATGTTGATGGTGGAGAGTGGAATCTGAAGCAGCTGCTGTTTGCAGATGATACTGCACTGGTGGCTGATTCAGAGGAGAGATTGAGACAGTTGGTAGAGGAGTTTGGAAGGGTGTTTGAAAGTAAATGAGAATAAGAGTAAAGTGATGAAGTGTACGAGGTTGGTAGATGGTAGGGGGATGAATATAGTTTTGAATGGTGAGTTGCTTGAGGAGGTAGAGTGTTTTAAATATTTAGGGTCACATATTGCTGTGGATGGAAGAATAGATGCAGAAGTGAAGTTTAGAATGAATGAAGTAGGAAAGGTGCTGGGAGGAATGAAAAAAGTGTTTAGATGTCGTTCGCTTAGAATGGATGTAAAGACAAGGCTGTATGAGGGTGTTGTGGTATCGACTGCATTATATGGGGCTGAAACATGGAATATGGGTGTAGCAGAGAGGAAAAGTTTGAATGTAATGGAGATGAGGTGTCTGAGGAGTATGTGTGGAGTGACACGTATGGATCGAGTGCGAAATGATGAAGTGCGAAGGAGAACTGGAGTTGTTCGGGAGATGGCTGGTAGAGTTGAGCAGACGGTGTTGTGATGGTTTGGGCATATGGAGAGAATGGATAATGAGCGATTGGTGAAAAAATTACTAGATCTGATGTGAGAGGTGTAAGGCTGAGAGGAAGACCACGAATAGGATGGATGAACAGTGTGAAGAGAGCGCTGGATGCGAGAGGGATGTCTGTTGAACAAGGAAGAGTGGCTGTGCGTGACAGAAATAAATGGAGAAAAATTGTGAATGAATAAATGATGACGCAGCCCTGAGGGACATTCTTCCGCATTTGGTCTGATCAGCTACTCAAGTCAGGTGCGGGTAAGGGGATGGGTCTATTATGATGTGGCAGGGGTAAACCAGTTCTGCTGTCGGGCTCTGCAGCGGATGTCACTGGTTGCACTGCGCAATTGACCCTTGTGCGGTGTGGTGCAGTGAGGATCTGTCCCTTCTCCCCTTTGGGGCTAAGATTCGAATGAATGTGTTTGAATGGATGAGTAAATGGGGAGTGTGTCGTCCTGTCTCAGCTACCTCCCTTTCCTTGGGGGAAGCAGCCTAGGTATATAGATAGATAGATAGATCAACCCAACAAAATCTTCAACAGGTATACCCACTAATGTTTAATAATATTCAGCTGAATCCTGTATCATCCTTGAACATGCTTGGAGTTTCATTTACTCGGGACTTATCTTGGAAAGATCGTATTATATTTCCTGTAAAATCTGCTTCCAAGAGGTTAGGTGTGGTAAGCCTACTCCATACCTTCTTTACCCCTGCACAATTGTTGACTCTATACAGGGGTTTTATCCGCCCCTGTGTGGAGTACAACTCTCATGTGTGGGGAGGCTCCTCACATACAACTCTTCTCAATAGGGTGGAGTCAAAGGCTTTTCGTCTCATTAACTCTCCTCCTCTTACTGACTCCCTTCAACCTCTGTCTCTTCGCCGCACTGTTGCATCTTTATCTCTTTTCTATCGCTACTTCAATGGTCACTGCTCCTCTGAACTGTCTGTTTGCATTCCTCCACCTCTACGACGGGCGAGTAGCACCTGTCTAGCAACAAACTCTCACCCCTTTTCTGTCCAACTCTCTAATGTATGAGTTAACCGTTACTCCTAGTCCTTCAATTATGCTACAGGTCAGCTCTGGAACTGTCTCCCTCTGTCTATATTTCCTGCTTCCTATGATCTCCAGTCTTTCAAACGCAGTGTGTCCAGGCATCTCGAAATGATCGGATCTTGAATTTGGCTCTTTCTTGTATTTTGTTTTTCTCTTGGAAGGAACAATAATTGCGGGCTCGCGACCTTTGGTTCCTTCTTCCTCACATAAGAAAAAAAAAAAAAGCTCACGCAATAAAGCCACCTAATACTCTTGAACTTGGAAAACACAGAAAGAAAATACTAGTAATTGGAGATATGGAGCTGCATAGTTGCAAGGAGACTGTTATTTCGCTCGATCTTGCACTACTCTGTCCTGAACTTCCGTTTCCCGGGCTGCCAAGGTCGAGGAAGGGCTCAAGAATTGTGAGGAAATGACATGATTCACTGGTCACTGTTCTCTCACATTGCTGTTGATGTCCGTTTCTCGGGACTGCCCATCACTACCTAACTACGGTGAGTGGAGAAGCATGGCGTCGCAGAGCTGAGATGACCCGCAGATCAGTGGCGTACCAGAGGGGGGAGGCTGTTTGAAACTGCCTCCCGGGTCCCCAATTGAGGGGGGGCCAAAAAAGCCTTAAAAATTTATAAGCTTCTTTAGTAATATTTAAAAATATATATATTTACTATATATTTATTGGTTTTTGTATTGTAAAGAAAGAATATACTGTATTACCTGCCTCGTTGTGTCTTTTCCTCTACCCTGAGATTAGACTCACAGAATAATAATTGTACACACCTCCCTAATTAAAACACTGTTAACGTAACCCAATCTGCTTATATCTTCACTCAGTTGTGCAAAGAGCTGAATGCTGATTATGAATCTAGTGGGTCAGCTTTGGGCTTTTTTATCAACTAAGTGGTGGAGCATGTTTGTTCATTGCAAATCTTTTTCATCAAATCTCACTAGATGTTGGAGGGGGGTCCAGCAAAGAACCTAGCCCCCCCCAGACCCCCAAATCTCTAGGTACTCCCCTGCCGCAGATCGAGACATGAAGGGCCTTCAGGAATCATTCCTTGCATTTCCCTGCCGTACGTCAGTCCATTGGAGTTCTCCCACTCATAATGATCTGTTTCTCATATATATATATATATAGATATATATATATATATATATATATATATATATATATATATATTTGGAGCCTCTGTGATACAGTGGTAAAGTGTGCGTTTTCGTACTTTGAAGAACGAGGGTCCGCGCCCCACCAGGGTAATAAACTCTGGGAGCGTTCTTCCGACCACGTACTGCTTTGGCAGACATAAAGGGTGCTGTAGTTGAACCAGTGTCGCATAGTATAAAGTATGTTTGCACCCAGTTGGCTTCCGCGGGCTAATTACACTTGGTTCACAGACTACACACACATCCAAAGCCAGTCCAACACTACAGTTACACTTACAAGCACTCCTCACCCTACATACAATCTCTACTAGACAGCGCAAGCCACTTGGTAGAGATAT